>NC_141878.1:4640000-4940378 GCF_056163025.1 Triticum urartu | reverse complement strand
ACTAGAAACGTGCAATGAGTTTTCTTTCTTTCGGTGCAACGCACAAACACATTATTGATGCATGCAAAGATTAAAATAAAACTTTTTTTATAAACACAGTAGACGTAGATGCTCACAAGTCACAAGCACGTACATACACTAACCCTATGAGTGCACACACGCATATCATGCCCCTTTTGAGCACCTCTGAGAGGCTGAGCTGACGAGTCCTCAGATTGATTAAGTTACCACAAGCGCCTCACTATCGATACGGACGTCGTCTTCCACTGAACTGCCTTCCTACCCATTCAACTAGAGGTTACTTCTCAGGGGTCAAAGAGGAAGTGACGCACGTATCCATTCATACTTATTCATCGGCCATGCTTGCATGCACCATAGTAATAGAAATTAAAGCATGGTATGTATTTGTCTATACCGCGACATGCATCTCCCTGCCCCACCATACTGCGCCGATGGATGTTTTGATGGGCAAATCAATTTTCTTCCCCGTTGCAACGCACGGGTATGTGTGCTAGTGTCATCGTAATCTTTAAATTATTAATTAATCTAGAAGATGTTAGTTCACATGGTGATACATACACAACCTCGAATTAGTAAATATATATGAGACAAAAGTTACTATAAACTATGACTTACTACAACGTAAAACTGTGGAAATTGATGCATCATTGCGAAGCCTATTTGACTGGAAAGAACAACAAAATGTGACTTCCTAGTTAGTGAGTGTGGTTGGGAAAATAAGAATGGGAATGACAATGTGATTCAACATCCAATCATGTGGGAGTCGGTGAAAATTTTTGTCATTCAGTGGTGGATTAGTCATTAATTAAATACTAAATTGATGTGCATGCTGCTGAGCGACACAGAGAAGAATTATAATGTCCTCGTAATGCAGAACCATTTGATTTTTTTCAACTTGCAGTAGCGTATGTCTAGGGTATTCCACTGGAGACATTCTTGATGAGGGTGTTAACCATACAGAACCAACTTATGAAATATAAAGTTTATTAAAATGGGTATCCTTTATCATGATAAACATTTTATAAGAACCTAGTGTACGTCAACTTAATTTGCCAATTAAATTAAATGCCATTGAGCCTTGTGCCCACATTATTCCATAAGTTACTTTCTACTAACTCCAATGGTGTCCTAACTACTCTCCACAATAGTGCCAGCTAAATAATTTTATATAGCACAATGATATCTAAACATGAAAATAACTATTTATGTCCAACATTAATTTTTTGCACAGTCCCACACCGTTTATGAACCAACAACTTAACAAAAACGTAAAGAACAATGACTATTCAAATGAACGTCTTGCCTAATATACTTTTTAAGGGATAAGTGCAAAACAGATTTCCTTGAGAAGTTTCTGACCTAGCAACCATGTAAAGCAACAATATATCACTTGTTTGTTAAAAGAGAAGTATTGAAATGTCCATGAGCACAAATATAAATCCGGAAGTTCTAACCTATGTCGATTTTTATATGTATTTATTCATATCTTTTTTATTTGGAGAATATGTACCTTTTTGCATTTATACGTGCAGATGTAGCAACTGCCCAACTATAAAATATGACATCTCAATAATAATTGAGAACAAACAACACAAGAAATATTCTACGTTTAATCTTTGTTTACATTAAATTCTTTGGTCAAACAATTAATCTCAGACAATTCGCTTGGAAAGAGAACAATAAAGAGAAATATGTAATGGACTCAAGACGGGAGTTCAGACAAATAGAAAGGGAGGATTTTGACACGGGCTGCGAATTACTGTACATTGTGCTTAATATCATGCTAATATGCCCTTTCCTCTCAGGGCATCCATTGAATACATTCCTCTCTAAACATGGTCATGCTGATCTCTTTACTCTTTAGTGTGACGATAAAACTGATAATTTATGAGCCAGTGACTACATTAATATCACAGTTATAAATCATCAGTTCATTTTAACCTAGACTGTATTAACATCAGTATATAATTTTCACCATTCATCCATTTATTTATATGATCGCTTAACCTCATGAGCTACCGAGGAGTCTGCTTCCTGTAATTGGTACATATACCAAGTAAAATCTTATGAAAATTATAACTCAAGTACAATTTGGAAGATTTTTGGGAGAGATTTTGTTTCATTTTTTATTTATTTTATCCTGGTCATGTTTCTTTTCTTACAAAAGGGATGAAAAAGCATTCATGAATAGACTATTTTTTTGCTAAACTTAATTCTTTGGGGAGCATTGATTTGCACCTATTTTTTTATGTCCATGACTAACTTTCAAACGTGCTAAGTTTAAGAACAGATACGGACGACTCGTACTAGCTTCGATCTGCTGCATGCGAGAGGAGGGTGGGACTCAGGCATGCATGCGACCGAGCGTGAGGAGCGAGTGAGCACTTCATTTTTAAACATGCATGCATACACCAACAAATTTGATGATGTCATCATATATTGATTCAAAAAGCAAACTTCAAATTGATTTGTAGGTCAAACTTTTGGGTGGATTGGAAAATAGTTTTTATATAGAAAAATCTTCATGACGAGAGCTTTGAAACTAGATCTCATATTGCTATGTTTTAATGACTTTTTTTTCAGGTCAAGAGTTACCACGCTGGACTACGTAAGTTATCACGCATGCAGTACGTAACTTATCATAGTGTTTCCAAAGTTATTAGGGGTATGTTTCGACTACTTTTTTGCCTGGTTAAAAATTACCATGATATTTGTAAATTAACTATCAGGCCGGTAATACCACCATCTAGCATGGGTGTCGTGCATGGGCCACAAGCTGAGGTCCATGTGCAGATGCAACAAAAGCCTTCTTATTAAACATAAGTTTGCAGCTCGTGTAAGGTAGGATAATTTAGGCGCGTGCTAGATTGGACCGATCCAGACCGCCCCGTTGGCCACTTACGATCATGTGTCCGTTGCGCGTAAAAAATCATTATGTTTACTTAGAAATTATCGGGGGCATGTTTTTCAACAAGTTGTTCTTTTTCCTGGCTCAGTTACCGCAGTATTTGTACGTAAGTTATTAGGTATGTGGTCAAATATTATCATATAATTTACACAAAAAATAATCGAAGTTGTGTATTTTTTTGGAAAACACATGCCAAAATAATTGTGGTATTTATACGTGGATTATTAGTTATGTTGTGCGTATATTATCATGTCATTTACACATAAATTACCGAGTGTATGGTTTTTAACAACTATTTTTCCGGGTCAAAATATTATCATGATGTTTGTAGGTGACTTACCAGCTCTGTTGTATGTATATTATCATGTTGCTTACACATAAGTTATCGGGGTACGTTTTCAAACAACTTTATCCAGGGAAAAAGATATCCGGTGTTATATGTGAGTTATCAGCTCTGTTGTATGTATATTATCATGACATTTATACACAAGTTATTGAGGTGTGTATGTAAACAACTTTTTTCATGATGTAAAAGTTACCGTTGTGTATATACCTAAGTTATTAGGAATGAGGTGTGTATATGACCATGCATCAAAGAAATTACCATGGGGTATTGTTTTCAATAACTTTTTTCGAAATCAAAAGGTTACCATGGTGTTTGTGGGTATGTTTTGAACATTTGATATTTTCGGTCAAAAGTTATCATGGTGTTTGTGTGTAAGTCGGGTCTGCAATTCGTATATTACCATGTTATTTACATGGAAGTTATCGGGCTATCTTTTCATAAACTTTTTCCCCGTTCAAAAGTTAATGTGGTGTTTGTATGTGTGTAAACATTCGAGTACTTACACTAAGATCAAGGAAATGAAATAGTAATAAGAACCCTAGCACTAGTAGAAAAAGGGTCATTAGTGCCGGTTTGATTTTGGCCCGGTACTAATGGTACCATTAGTGCCGGTTCGAACGGATTTGCATTAATGCCGGTTCGTGTTGAACCTTTAGTACCGGTTCGTGGCACGAACCGGTACTAAAGGGGTGGTGGCAGGCTGGCGTCAGGCCGGGGCCCCACGATCACCTTTAGTACCGGTTCGTGGCAAGAACCGGTACTAAAGGTCTAACCTTTAGTACCGGTTCGTGCCACGAACCGGTACTAAAGGGGTCTGACCTATAGTACCGGTTGGAGACACAAACCGGGACTATAGGGCAATTTTCAAACTTGAAAAAAATCATAACTAAATCATCCTAATTCAGAAAAATACATATAATATATCAAAATTTGCAGAACAAAAATTACCAGTTTTCCCTTTCGACAATTTTTTAAAATCACAAAATTCCAAAGGGAAAATAGAGTTTTTGGGCGTTTTAGACGTTTTTTGGACGTTTTTAGCGTTTAGTGCTAGGGTTTGGATTTCAGCGTTTAGGGTTAGGTTTTATGGTCTAAACCCTTAGTTTTTACTGTTTAGCATAGAGTTTTCCGACGTTTTAAGTCCCGGGTTTAGGGTTTAGGACAATTTTTGAAATGACAAATTGTAAAAGGAAAAAAAGATATGCTCTAATTTATGTTTTTTTCGAATTTTGGTTAAATCTTGTCAAACCGGTCAAACAACTGATTCAAGAAATATAGAGTGTTACTAAATAATTACGCAATAATATTAGTGTTACTAAATAAGTATCTCAGTTTTTTTGAATTTTGTTCAAATCTGGTCAAACTGTGGTCAAACTATGGTCAAACTACTTATTCAAGAAATATTAGTGTTACTACATAATTATTCAAGAATATTAGTGTTACTAATAATTATTTCAATTTTTTGAATTTTGGTCAAATCTGGTCAAACTATGGTCAAACTGTGGTCAAATTATGGTCAAACTTATTCAAGAAATATTAGCGTTACTAAATAATTACTGTTTTTTTAGAATAATAGTTTCAAACTCAAACGGTGAAATGTGTGACTTCATGCTCAAGCTAAACTCCTGAGGGTTAATAGGATTGACATCTTACTATTGTCAGGAAAACAACAAGTGCAGACTCGGAAACGAAGGAGAATAGAACCTGAAAGTTAAGCGTGCTCGGGCTGAAGGAGAATAGAACCTGAGAGGGATGGGTGACTAGTCGGGAAGTTAGATGATTTGGAATGAGTGATCCACACTTGAGCAGTTAAGAGAGGTGATTAGAGACTAAATCATTAAATAATTTTGAAAAATTAAAAATAAAAAAAATCAATTTTTTTTTCCACAAATTTCAAAAAAAAACCTTTAGCACCGGTTGGTAACACCAACCGGTACTAAAGGTCCCCCGTACCAGGGCGCAAGCTCACGCCACGTGGTGGCACTTTAGCGCCGGTTCGTGCCGAACCGGTACTAAAGGGGGGGGGGGCTTTAGTGCCGAAACTTTAGTGCCGGTTCCATAACCGGCACTAAAGGCCCTTACAAACTGGTTTCAAAGCTCCATTTTCTACTAGTGTAGCTAGATTGACCCATACTCTTAACCCGAATAAGAAATCCAAATTATAGATCTTCTAAAAATAATAACAACTTTCGCATAAAAAGTAAATACATGTGAATGCCAATTAGGATTGAGAGCGGATGGGCCTGAGCCGGATATCGTCGGTCAGGCGCGCCAATGATTATGGTGAAGAAACGATTTGTGGTGGCGGAGTGAGAACCACATGCCAGGAGGGGAGCGGATCCATTGGACGAGAGGGAGAGATAGGAAGCGACGTCTCCTTTCTTCGAAGCAGAGGTAGGTGGTGCTTAAATAAGAGGCATGATTTGAGGAGGTTTGGGGTTAGTTTTGCAGGGCGTTCGAAAACAATGAAACATGCACATACATGTTCTAAGATCCAGGAAATGAACTGGCAATCGGTATATTTCCAACACAGATCAATTGAGAAGAAAATCATCTTCAAAGAATATACAAACCGAATCAAAGGAACATATACTCAAAGAACCATAACTAGAATGCTAGGCAATATTAACCTGAATAAGAACATTAACTTTTTTAATATTGTGATGAAAAACAACGCCACAAAAATAACTGGTCGATTAAGATGAGATCTTGTTGTAGTTTTACCAGCAGAGCCGAACGCCATCTGTCATGAGCGCCTCCACGACCGAACGAATTGTGGCCATAGCTAGAGAGATCCACCATCGGTGAGGGAGGATGTGGAGGCGGAGAGAGAGAGAGAGAGAGAGAGAGAGGGTATAGGAGAAGACAACTCATTCTATTGGAAAGGGGTGTGTTCACTGTGGAAGAAAGAGACGCTAGGCACGACCAACTCTCCCTGAACTGGATCAAACTCTACAGCAATATGCCGAGCTAAATCAGGGCATGTACCTACTATCTAGTACTAAAGTACTAATCAAATACGTAGAACTAATCGATCCAATATAGTTGATTCCTAATTAGACCAAGACAAGATTATTGCTAAAAATCTACTCTTAATTTTTAAATTTTGTGGTCTTGTACTCCTTCTGATCTTTGCTGGTTTTAGATCCGTGATCCGACGATTCATTATCGCTCATCCACCTAGGCCTTTTCAGATTGACGGTCTTAATTGCTGGCAACAGATGAGTCAGCCTACGCCTTCCCAACTTCTCTGTCCAAAGAATTGAGCCACCTTGATGCAAATCATCAGATCCGTACCTGTCTTCGCCATGTTCAGCTCGCTCACTAGTGTGTCAATCTCCTCCGTTGTTGCTCCCCGCTTCTCCCTGTTGGACTCCTCAACCGGGAAGTGCACCTGAATCTACCATTGCCTTGTACGACCCGGCGACGTACCTGTGCTTCTATCGTCAACGTTGACGAGCTGCTCGGGAATGGCCCACCTTATATCCTTCCCTGACCTCTACTCCCTATTAGCCTCCCACTGTTGCTGAGCACACGGCTGACAATGCAGCATGTTTGACAAGCTCCGTCGCCAGATGGGACCCTTGTGGTCCATGATTCACATGTTTCACTGTATGGACTTTGAGTGGATTGGACCTAGTGAAATATAAGCCTTTAGGTCCGTATGTGCACTGTACATACAAGTTCTATAATTTTGAGCTGATCGAGGGATGAAACTACAAGTTCTTAAATAGTTCAATAACTGTGTGTGCATTTCACTCATCACGAAATGTATACACCGTAAAACTGAAAATACTCAATGGATAAGGAGAAACTCCCCCAGGTATTTTCACACGCACCTTCAAAATATGTCTACACATATAGCATAAACAGACACCCAGATTTGATCATGAAAACTAAATCATTTATTTCCTGTCCAAGAGAGTTTGGAGGGGGAAATTAATGAAAGTGGTTAATCAAACTCCAATATGTCCTTCTGACCTGCAAGGATCATTGAGATTTGGATGCCCCGTGACCAAGTTTTGTTGAAGAGAAATCGTGTGTGGATTTCTGAGACACCGGGAAACAATGACAAGAACCCAATTGGCAGGAACATGATTAAACCGATGAAGCTGTCATATACCCTGCCGAGCTCCATGATGCAGTCCCACACCATAGTCTTCTTAAAAAATGGAGAGCATGCTTGCCCAATCTGTGAAAAAAAGTCATTTAAATAACAGGGTACCAGAGTTGTTGCTGATTAACATAGTTTTAACTAGTAGGCTATGACAAATAGCGGAGGTCCTCAAAATCAGTTATAGCTATGCTACCACCAGCTTTTTCATAACTGTACTGGAGAATTCTACATGAATAGGGACGAGTACAATTTAGCGGCACCCTGCTCAAACAGCTGTAGACAGGCTATAGCAAGGCTATTTAAAACTTAGTGATTAATGACATTTGACATAACCTGGTTGACAGTTAAAAGGATGGGAAATCCATATTTGTTCTTTGGTTTCTATTTTCTAAAAGTAAATCTGAAACAAGTTGATGAATAGAGGCTTCACTAACCAGCAGAATAAACCATCCAGTAGGCACCGAACCAAGAATACCAGCAAGGACATCAGAAAATGTGAGCTTAAATACAACACTTATGCTCGCCATCACACAGGCAAAGCAAAGGAATACAACGATACCAAATTTCTTCCTTCCTATTGAAACCATCTGAAGACAAAGGCCAAATACAAGAGGTAAGATTTGAAAGTATTTGATCAGAGATAACTGGACCTATGTATGAAAGAGCAGTGTCCTACCTTTAGAACTACTAGAACCGTGAACACGACCAGCCATGACAGTGCATATACCTGTAAACGTAATGGAAATTACCTTATGGTTCTCTGCAACTGTACAAATAAAAAATAAAGCAAACAAAGGAGGCCATGTTTAGAGGATGTACCAGAAGAATGCTTTTGCTGCGCCGCACTATGTTCAGATGGTACACAATAGCGTACTGGTACATCAAGAATCGGAGTGCAGTGATGATTTCCAAGAGAAGAGCAGGCACGCAAGTCTTCCTGAGGTGCTCCTGCTCACCTATCCACCAAGCCTCCCAGCTTTGATCCGCAGACATGCCGATACCCCGTTGATTCCCGATCCACAGCCACCAATCGGTCCAGTCATCAACCATTCTCTTCCACTCAAAACAAACTGGATTGAATATAAAAGGCACAAAGAGCCAAGATGTGACAAGGAACCATATGGAGACTCTGACAAATAGGTGCATGACGGAGAGGTGGTAGGAAATTCCGAAAGCAAGATACACTACCAGAAGAATCAACAGTTCGAGCCCTTTAATAAAGTGGCTACGGGAGTACATGCGATAATTGTCAACAAACTTTGCATGGTACATAAAAGAACCACGGCATTTCGGTCTACATTTAGTGCCACCATGGAGTATTGTTCTCGTGTAGTAGTGGGTTTTGGTGCCAAGCTGGAATGTGAAGAACATAGAAGCCAAGGAAAGCTGAATGGTAAATAATTTTCGTAATGCTGTGCAGAATCCCAGCTCTAAGAATGTCTCCATGAGCATAGGGAGAACAAGCATCAAACCGAGCTGGAAAATAGCCTGTGCAGCCATTTCATTTTCAAGAGGCTTGATGTTGTCCTGAATACGTGGATCCAGCAAAATAGACTTCTCCAGGCCACACATAACTAGATATAACCTCCCATACAAGAATACATAAACCGTAAGTATAGTAGCCTGAAAGAAGGAATGCAATTATAGATGTCAGTATCCCAAAATAAAAATGATGAACACATTACGTGTTGGAAGTTTGGAACCATGTACACACATCATGCTGAGAACTTGCAAAAATAGAAGTATATGAACACATTTCACATTCTGTTTACATTAAAAACACTCTACATATTGCTGAATAAGAAACTTAGCATGCTGGTGCGTCAAGATATAAATGGTTTAAAGATAATTATCTCCACCTATATGCTTTTTATTTCATAGATACATTTCAATAAGTAATCCATGCAATTTCCTTTATTTGTTTGGTAGGGGTGTCTTGTATTGTACCCCATCCAGAAAAACATGGCTAAACCAATGCCTCATCTCCAGGTAATTCGATCGACATTGGCCACATCTATGTTCGTCCCAAAACAAAAACCATGAGCTTTCCGATATCTCTATCAGGATAAATTGTGTCTTATACCACTTATTGTGAAATTATGGGAATGCTACACCAGCGCCCCTCCCGAGTCGCTGGGCCATTATGCACCAACCACATCAACATAAACTTATAAAAGGCACCATGCATCTCCTAGAAAAACTAGCATAATTGGAGGAGCCACCATGATATGTAAAAATTTGCCTCATTTCACAATTAAAGTTCAAATTAACAAAAGAAATGGCTTAGACATCTTTAGAGAAATGGTTTCACATAGATATTTGTAGTTAATATTATTACCATGCTACTGAAGTAAACCCCCACTGTAGTGAAGTAGAAAGACAACATTCTATAGAAGTCAAATCGACATCCAAGCCGATAGTTGTCACGACTCAGTGTTTGTTCACCATGGCCATTGGCAACCTTAGCTTCAAAGACTGTAATATCATCCATTCCCATATGAAGCCCCTTGCCAATTTGCATGTACTCATGATGTGTGACATTTCCTCCTCTGATTGTAGAGTTAAATCCTAAGAGTATTGAATTCAGTAACTGCATTTTAGGTAATTACACGATTTGTATACGAGTGCAGTTTTACCTGAAAATATGTCACTTAGATTAATAGTCTTTGAAGCTTTGCTTATGCCACCCATACTAATATGGAAGAGCCTATCAAAAATATCAGAATGGCCATAATGGAACCGAACCCTGTATTATATTGAAACAGTAACTTAGGGGCACGAAAAACATCATGGTTAAAAGAAAATGTATACTTTGCATATAAAACTCTACAAACAGCCTTAGACATTAAATAAAAACTACTTCAAACAATGTAAATACAAAGTCAACCTTAGAAATCTCCCGTTTCATCTCGTAATTGCTATAATGGAACAAAACCATGTATAGCATTACAATAATGACTTATAAACACAAAAAGCCTCACAATCAAAATAAATGTGCATTTCACATAAAAAATATGAAAACATGAAACAGAAAAAATAGAACAACATTGAACAACACTAAACTAAGGTGAATCTATTGATTCCTATTTTCATTTTACAATTATGTTAATAAACATTTCCAGCAAGGTATATGCTGCTTGTCCTAGTACTGATGCTCAGAATGGTGTGACCATGCATAAGCATCATCATCCTATTGAGAATGACCTCGCTATTATGTTTGTTTCTGGTGTTCTGCCTCATTTTTTGATTGGTTGTTTTTACTTTAGGGTGTGACTATAGTCGAGTAACTTTGTTGCGACACAATCGATTATTTTAGTCATTGGATCTTTTGTTGTTTCTAATCTATTATTCTTGGACCTCGTGAGTGCACCAAGCTGACCGGCCATATCTATTGGTCTTTGTTTATGATATTGTGATGAGCATAAAGGATATATATCATTCTTGTGATCCTATAGGCTGATGGTTGACAGATTCTCTGGATAATACTTTTGATGATTTTGATCCTTGTCTGGAAAATTTCGATATTCTATTGTTGACCCACTATCTTTTCTTGTGTTATATTCCCCATACGTCTTTATCATCAACACAGTCGGAGCTTCTTCGGTGTCTTTGTGCATTGACATTTCCCTAGTCTTCCCCAGGGCCTTTGATCTCGAGATGGCATCCAAAGGCGCCATATTCCGAGGCGGATCCAAGAAGCATCCCATCTTAGTTGTTCGACGCAACTTCATCCGCGAGTACATGACACGTCATCTTTTATTGTTGACCCATCTTTTCTACTAGTGTGTCATATTTTCTTGATTATCCTTCTACTCCGATTGCATTCTTGAGCCATCTTCTTATTCTAATATACAACTTTCACTTCGTGTGATTTCATTTTCTCATGGCATGCCACCTTCAATCCGCCCTACATGCTCATCCGACGCATACTATTGATCACATTGGTTTTTCTAGACCTATTCTCGTCAAGCTAAATTCTGAAAGTCATGCTAGTGTTCATCAGGAATCATTGTGTGTTATGGTGGATAAGCTTGTGCCCTTAAGCTGAACGACATGTGGAACCTTGTTCCTTTTATTCGGTTCGTTGGTTCCATCATTTTCTAGTGGGTCTACAAAATTAATACCTCCACTCATGGTTTTCTTGAGAACTATGAGGCTAGTCTCATGGGACCATGCTTTCATCAATGGCATGGTCATGACTATGGCAGGATATTTACTGTTGTGGATCACATGACCATTGTTAGTAATTTTCTTTCCCGACCTCTGTCCGTGCTCGGTCCATCTCCTAGCTTGATGTCAACAATTTGTTTCCTAATAGTGAGACACATGAGGTACACGCAATCGCCATCGGGTTATTAAATTCCTAAGAGCATGGTTTGTCGCATTCTCCCTATATTTATAGGCTTAAGCAAGCCCTTCGTACCTGGTTTGAGAACTTCTCATTAGCAATCATACAACCTGTCATTGATGCCATTCCTAATGATCTAAGACTTTTTTTCCTGACTTCACATCAAGGGATTCCTCTTCTTATCTATGTTGATCACATGATTCTTACAAGAGACAGTTTCTCATTATACTTCCTTTGTGAGTCACATCACAATAAGAAATTTCTCATGTCTCATATATGTCGACTTTGTTATGGTTTTGTGAGTGAGGTTTCTTCCACGTCTACCATCTTGTACCTGCGCCAAGAGAAGTATATCCAGGATCTTGGTCATATATCTATTACTGGTCAATGGACTCATGAGATTTCAATGGAGCTCAATGCTCATCTTTGTCTCACCATCGGTAAGCCTCTTATGGCATCCACTACTGTCACCTTGGTCCAACTCTTTTTTTTATGCTCCAGCTCTTTACAGCTCTGGAGTTTTTCTAAAGTGACCCGACCTAATGATCACTATGATTGTCTGTATTGGTGGTTCTCGCAATGCTTGGAAGACAAGAAGCAGAGAATAGTTTCTCATTCGAGTGAATAACTAGAGTTAAGAAATATGGCTCTTTTGACATCAGGCGTTACTTGGCAACATTGAAAACTTCGGGGAAAACATAAATTTGTAATATTTTCAAATGGGAAAATAGAAGTATCAAATAAGGGCAATGTTAGAAAAATCACTACGATTGAATGAATGTGAAAACTTCTAAAAGTGGTGTCCTTGTCTTTTTTCAGCTCGATGTTAAGGTAGTCATTCTTAATGGTGGGCTATGTGGTATAGATACAAGCACCATTTAGGTATTCTATTCCTGGTAGCACGATTTGGCGCCTTTGTCCCTCTATTATGGGCTTAAGTGGGCATTTGTACCTGGTTTGAGCATTTCCATTAAGCGGTTATTCCAGTTTTCTTTTCTGGTAGTGCTAATTATCTAGCAATTTTTAGTCATGAAAAATCAATAAGTTTTTTAGATTATTTGAATTGCCATTTTTTATATTAAAATTTCAATTGAAACCTTTTCAATCAAAAATATATTTTTCGATACTAAATTATATATTAGCAAACTATTTTACTTTTCTAAATTTCTAATCATAGTTCTTTGTCCTGGTACATTATTTTTATCAATCTTGTACTTTCGACGGTTCAAGGATGAAGTCTATGTCGCACTCAAGCAACTGTTGGCGTACCTGGATTCGACATTTTTCAAAGCTTAATTGGAACTACAATCTAGAGACCTGAATTGCACACCGTAGAATTCCTACTATGCTATCAACTACTAGTCCTATATTAGGAGTTTTTCCATATTGAACTTTAACATAGATTGATCTTGCTTATAAATGTTTAAGTGTGTAACAATAATTATGTATGAACTTATCGAGCATAACTACCTCTTAATATAATAGTAATATGAGTACAAAATAATTCGCCATGATGGTTTGTCCAACAAACAAAAGCATTTTTCAAAATTAATAGTTATAATTTGATTTGATAGCTAATTAACCATTACCGCGGAGCATTCAAATTAATGTATACTCAAAATAAATGCATTGAATAAAGAGCTTATGTAACATAGTAAATTAAGATTTACTTAAGAGGGTTGGCGAGAACTCGTTGTCCAATGGTAGCAAAGGTGGTTTCCTGATTGGACATAAACGTAGCAAGTGATGAAACACTGGCATAGAAAAACATATAACAGGGTTACCAATGGAAATATAAACAAAAATGACAAGAACCAGATTTAAAAGTTGGAATATTCTTAGATGGGCAAACCTTCCAGTAAAAATATGTTCACGGAGACCTAATATAGTCGGTTTGCTCTCTCCATACTTTTCATTCCCGAACTCCTCTAGCACATTTCTCATTTTAAAAGCCTCTTCGACATAATTATCCTGGGTTAAAAAGCAATGATCACAAGTCCTTTATTATCCATTGAAGTAATAGTTTTATTTTTGGAACTATAGGTAAAGTCTGAACTGGTTTCACATAATTTGTTATCGCATGTAACTAGATTCTCCATGGATATCAATTATCTTAATTGTTTGTAGCCATGATATGGTGTTGAAATCAAAGTACATGTGCTCAAGACCTAGCTAATGGGCACAGTTGAAAGACACTAGAATGTTTACCAGCAAATCACATTATATTTGTAGTGTGATTGGAAAACAACGAATGCTAAAAATGACAAAGCATTTGTAATGCATTTGGACAGTTTCGAGGCGTGCTTGGGAAAACGTTGTTAAAAAGAGGGCCACATGGCATGGAATACACGAGAGAGAAAGTTGGTTTAATAAATTATATCTATTGGTGATGTTTTCTTTCCTCAGTGGTTCCACATGTTGATTTGGAATAAAAATAATTAATACAAGCAAATACATAGTATATAGAACCCCAAATACATCGTGGTGCACAATTCCTCACATGTGCTCACTTGCGCATTTTCCATTGTATGTGAAGTAGAAGAAACCCATGTATGCTACCACATATATAGACAAGAAGAGAAAAAACATGGGATTTCACAAAGTTACAAGACAACTGATGAAATGCCAACAAAATTCTGTTACCTCTAGAATTTTTTTGCATACAAAAGGCTGGTGGGGCAAAGAGTTCATTGTTCTAGACCAAGTCCTTGCACACATCTAGCCCACATTGTTGGTTTAGTGGAGTCTAGGTATGAGCGAGAAATTGAAATATGACTAGGTTGTCTGTCTTCAACTTTAGCTCGGCAGACACATGAAACTCAAGACGAACAATGTGAAATATGAAAGTTATACCTGGTTTACATCAATGGTCTGGAGAGCTTCTCCCCTCGTAAAAATTATGGCATGATTTTGATTTTCAGGTCTTCCTTCTCCAATATCTGTGATATTTCCAGGAAGCTTGATGCGGTAAATTTCCTAAATAAAATTTAAAGCCAAAAGCACAGAAATGTCATCAAGGAAAAAAAAATATGAGTAAAAAGCATGAGCTATTTCTTATCATGAGTTATATTATTGCAAAGTGCATAAAAATTAGAGAAAAATTACTAGGTGTTTAACACACCACAATAAACTTCAAACAAATGAAGAAATTTAATTTATAATGATTATCTATCAGATAGATCTAAAATTCTAGTTTTGTACGTTCACAATCAACTCAACTAAGATTTACGAGGAGTTGCGGAAAATAGTAAAGTTGAAAAGGTAAAAGCGCATCCAAGTCCTCCATATTAGTTTTTTGTTAATTAATGACAACACAATTAGTAAAGTAATTATTTTCCGTTGGACCCCACAACAATGAGCACAACATGCCATGACAAAAATTGTTTCTACCTTCACAAGATCCACCTGAAGACTCTACATGAGTTCCTCATCCATTAAGTGTAGGCTTAAGAAGTAATCAAAGAAATGAATGTTGGAGAAAGCAAGCCCATGGATGTAAATGACACTACGTAATCTACTCAAATGGAACCATCCTCGTCATGCCAAAGTAAATATGAGCCACAAGCAAAGGATTGAAAAAGGTGAACTCGCTCATGCCCAAAATTAGTTGTTGTTGTGAGAGTTACTCATTTGTCTCCAGCTCCCGGTCCTTTTCGGATTGAAAAAGCACTTGAGTAGTCTGTGGACATCTGTGGAGAGATTATAACCTAAGCACAATGCCATTGGCATGAACTAGATGTTCCAAAACAATCAAGCCAAGGATCCACAAGTGGTGCAAAACAATTCTTTTATCTTCGGCCAAGACTTAACAAAATTGAAGGTTTGTGTTTTCATGAGGCATATGTGCCTGTGTCTAGAATTGATGCCATTCATAACATATGATAATCATCAGAACATCACACTTTATCTAATGGATGTTAAAAGTTCTTTTCTAAGCGGTAAAATTGATTTGCTAGTATATGTTGAGAAACCTCCCGGATTTGAAAAGCTAAGCTTACTGACCATGTTTTAAATTTCAGAAGACACCGGGTGGACTCAAGCTAGAGCATCATATAAGTCCCTTACGAAGTGTGTAGCTAAGATGATACATGATTAACCTTTTGTTTTCCAAATATATATGGACAATATTATTTTTGGTTCCACTAACTATGCTTTGAGCGAGAAGTTCAAAGATGATGGCAGATAAACTTGAGAGGTCCATGATGGAAAAAATTCAGAAGTTTCCTCTGTTTTCAAATTAGGCAACTCAAGCGAGGGAAATTCATATTTAATGACAAAAACATAAATGCTACGATTAAGAATTCTAGCTTGGAGGAAGATAAATGAAACAGGATAGCAATGCCAAAAAGTGGCCACCTTAACCTCAACATTAATGGTAACCAAATTGAACAAAAAGTATATCATTACATGATAGGCACATTAGATTATATTTATCCATCTAGGTCTGATGTCGTGCTTAGTGGATGCATCTTGCAAAGTTTCAAGTCGCTCAAAAGTAGTTTCAGTTAGTCCTTGTGAAAAGAATCTTGAGATATCTCATGCACACACCCAACTTAGCGGTTTGGTTTCCACAAAGGGGTAGCTTAAGCATTGTTGGATATTCAAATTTCTATTATGTGGATTGAAAGGTTGATAGGAAGACTACCTATGGAACATGTCAGTTCTTTGGTAGATCGCTGGTTAGTTGGACCTCCAAGAAACAAAACTTTCTTTCGCAATCCACCATACAAGTTGAATACATATCCGTTGGGACCATGGTCGTAGCTAGGTTGGGACCATGCCCCAGACCAACAGCCTAGCTACAGTAGTAAATAGTGTCAAACAGTGTATTAATCGCTACAGTGAATGGACAAATCAGCCGCCGCGTCCCACGCCATGGCCCTGGTAGCCTGGGGCCTGGCTATGCCGCACATACACGGCCACCTCCACCACTTGCGCCAGGCTCAGAACAACCACGCCCACCAGGTCTTGCGGGCTAACAAACCACGCATGAAGCTAACAACCTACTAGCAGCTAATTACACGACTCTATGCGCAGCCACATCAACGGCCACGAAAACTAGTGTGCACACCACACTTCGGCTGCGCTCACCCCGCGCACGCACACATGGCTCACTCGTCACAGACGAGGCAACGCACCGGTGCCCGGCTCGACCAGCATACACACGCTGATCATTTCCTTCGCGTGGCTTATTCCTAACAATATCCAACAGACTGTCGCACTCAATTTCTTTGGATAAGATAATGTTTGATGGATACGATATTGATCTTGAACTATTCCCACTTTTGCATGATATAATGAAACAAGTTAACATAGCTCACAATCCAGTCCAACACTCCTGGACCGAACACATATATCCGACATCACTTCCTTACGGATCATATCACAAAGGGAGCTGCACCGATTCCCAAGATGAGAAACACACTTCTGTACATTGATCTCTTAAGTAATAGACTAAATGTGTGAAAATATCAAAAAATGGTATAGTCATTGTCAAAAAATGTTAAGCTTGAGTCATAGGATCAATTTCATTCCTGAACAAGAGGTTCTGTGTCAACATTCTTCATACAAGGAGAGAAGATAACAACTAATCACCATTTTTGTTTCTCTAGCTTTTGTCTTTTGTTCACATTTATACCTAGCCTTGAGTTGATGTTATTGAAATCCATCCAGCTATTGACATTAACAATAGAAAATTCATTTAATACGTAAATAATAGAAACTTGTTTAGAAAATACCTAGCATTGACATTAACAATGTAATGTATTATGTTCGATGCAGAAAAAAAAGGAGCATTTTAGATAAATATTTTTGGAATCAACTACACGAGGTACCATAGCCCTATATTTTGGAAAATACAAAATGCATATTATCCCAGAAAAAAGATGAAACATGAAGGTATATTTCCAAATACTTGTGTCCGACCAAGTTGTAGTCTAATCTAAATTGCAAATAATGAAGTATTTCTTGTAGTGTGGGCTAAGGTCCAATGTGGACTAGACCTCGATGATCAAGTTAGCCGAGAGCTTTGTTGTCTTAGGACATTGTGTCTGAACCTTCAACAACAAGGACACAAGATTGTGCCAAAAATCTAAACATCGAGATAAATCACAATGTTTGGAAAATCGTCTTCCACTTTACATTTCTTAGACTTGCATGCTCTAGGTTGCTTTAGACAACCAGTAGTAACTAGCTTAAAATAGTTTGCTAAAAAGGGTTATTTTTGTTATTATTTATTCACCCTTCTCTAGACACCTAGATGATCCTACAAATGTCTTCTGCTATAGATCATGAGATGATCAGTTGATGTGCAGATTCATAGTAGCAGTAGAGCCAGGGTAACGCGTCGATATAGTTGTCATCATACATCCTGTCCTTGCAATATCCCTCATGTTGTTCCTATGAGAGTTGCATGTGCAATGCCTCCAGTGTATCCACACGTATATGGATGAAAAGGGACTCATGAATTATTAACCTCATCACATGAATTTGACATGGGTGGTAATGATGATAAGGGCTTCTCTAAAAATCATTGTTGATAAAATCAGTCAATAATCATGGAGAGATGAATAGAATTGGCTCGGAACTTACGAACTAGGACGTTACGTTTTCTCCCTTGCATATTTTGGTCAAAACAGAGCTGGAAGACGATTGAGATGCCATAGAGCATTGACGAAGGAATTAGGCAGCGCCAGAATTTGAAACACTGGTGCTCTGCCGTGGCATGGTTTGTATGTGACCGACATGCACAACTTGAATGTTGCTGGCCGAGGCTCGTAACCACACCATCTGCCCATAGCCTCGACTTCACCTCAATGTCGCTGGCTGAAGCTCTCAACTTCTCCACCCACAAAGTGTTTTTGCGAATGACCTATGTGTATTTTCTACTCCTATTTTCTTTGTGTTACACTTTTTAATAAAATTGAATAAAGATTATTACATAGTGTAGTTGAAAAGGTTAAGAAATCATCTTTGAGAGCTCTTAATTGGTGGAAGAGAAAGAAGGAGATATTTATGAATGACCATTTCCATGATAGCTCATGAGGAGACTATGGGTGGACGGCGGTGCAGAGGGCCATGCCAAGCTTATGAAGAATTACTTTGCAACCAATTCAACATAATGGGAGAAGTATTTTTGTTGAGGATATCAGATGCACCAAGGTCTTCTCCTCACCATTGCAGAAGTTGTTGATGAGCTTGTCGGATGTTTTAAACTGAGGGGGAGTGAATTAGGAGAGATAAGTCCAAGACCATTGATGAAGTGTGTCGCTATTGTTCGAGTGCTTTCCTATGGGTGTTCAACCAACGACAGTAATGACTTTGTCCGCATTGGAGAAGATTCAATTCATGAGGCCATTTGAAGATACACACAAATCGTGATTGAGATATATGGGCTAGAGTACTGGAGGGAATGCAGCAAAGAAGACTCTGAGAGACTCTTGGCTTAGTGTGAAGAATGAGGATCTCCAGGGTTGTTTGGATCACTTGATTACATGCGCTTGACATTGAAGAATTATGCTATGGGATGGAAAGGTCGGTACAGAGGGGACACCAAAGATGTAACAAGCATTCTTGGGTCAAAGGATATATGGATTCGACATTCTTATTTTGGATTGCGTCGCTCTCATAATGAGTTGAATGTGTTTTTGAGATCACCACTGTTTGGGTGGCTTGTTGGTGGAAATCTTCCTCACTCCAACTATACTGTCAATGGTTGTCAGTAAAAGATGGGCTACTACCTTGCAGATGGTACATATCCTCCGTGGGCCACATTTGTGAAGGCAATTCCGCAACCTCAAGGAAACAAGATATCTCACTTTGCAATGAGCCAAGAACTGACAAAAAAGGATGTTGACAAAGAGCTTTCAATGTGCTTCAAAAGTTCTTTTCCATTATTTGTGGCCCTGCCAAGTATCAGAACCCACGGGTTCGATGGCAAATAATGACAGGTTCCATTATCTTGCATAAAATTATGATTGATGATGAGAGAGATAACAAAGAAATTTTGGTACATCTCCAAACGGGATCCTATTGAACCCGAACACATTGCAAACATGATACCAAGATTTCACACAACTCATCGAAGCATCGATAACTGGATAGTTGATACCCAGCTCCAAGATTATCTTGTTGTGAACCAATGGCACTCCATAGAACTTGATTTTTGAGCATCGTATTTGTTTGTTTCATTTGGACCATTTCATGTGTTTGAAATTGAATAATAATTTGTACTTTTTTAATTTGTAATATTCGTGTGTGTGAACCTTAATTACCAAGTTTGGATTTAATATGTGTGCAAATAGGTAATTGAAATGGATTATGCAAACTAAAACATAGAAGAATTGGCAAATAATTTTCTGGAGAGTTAACTTTCAGGAGTTCAGTTATGAACCGACTTTATTTCACTCCTAAAAGATAAGGAATTGAGATTTGACGGGACCTTTGACAGTCTAGATTATAATTGTTTGGCTAGGGCAATTAGAAGGGTTCGGATAGTGATACCCTAACGCAAGGGGCCTGTCTATTGTAATTAGTATGCAACCAAGGTGTAGCGGCACTTATATGTGTTGGACACCACGGCTTGGATCTTTGGAGCATGTTGCTAGAACCATGCATCAGGACAATAGGGTGCCAGCATTCTGTTTTGTCATCAAAGTTGGGCTTTCTCGGTCGTTACCGATGACTGCCCATTATCAGCTAGAGAATCAACTTGTTTTTGAAGGAGAAGGGGACCAACGAGTCCTAGTTAGCATCAATAAATGGATGTAATATCTTTTATCTTCGAGTTAGGAATCGTTTAATGTAAATTTGGGTTCAATACTCCATTATAGATAAGACTAGCAATCAACCCGTGTAGCTGCACGGGATAGAAATGCCCTGTCTTAACATTGTTGTGTAAATTCAGTTTTCACATATTTTTCTGAATAAGAGCGTCGGTGTATGTGCAAATTCCTTTACCCCTGAGTTGTGACAAATAATATCAACATTTTTAGATAGATATACTTGTTGGTCAAACACATCATGTGCAATATAATATATGAAGAGATGTATAGAGACATCCTAATGTATTTCAAGGGTAGAACATTTTCGTAACATGCTTTTTGAGTACTCATTATGCATGTCATGATAAATAAAATGCGAATTTCCATTCAAAATTGGCAATGGAAAATATTTCTAATCTTAGACCAAATATAAATTAAAATCTATATTAACCAATTTTGGTTTGGTAATTAAAGAATATCAATCATGAGAATCGTCATTATGTACACATAAGATATATACTCTTAAGATAATCCATTGCCTGCAATTTTGAATAATAAGAATGTGCTTAATATCATGCTAATATGCCCTTTCCTCTCATGACATCCATTGAATACATTCCTCTCTAAACATGGTCATGCTGGTCCCTTTACTCTTTAGTGTGACGATAAAACTGAGAATTTATGAGCCAGTGACTACATTAATATCACAGTCAAAAATCATCAGTTCATTTTATCCTAGACTGTATTAACATCGGTATACAATTTTTACCATTCCTCCATTTATTTATATGATCTCTTAACCTGATGAGCTACCGAGGAGTACGATTTTCAAGATTTTAGGGAGATTTTTTTTCATTTTTGATTTATTTTATCCTGGTCATGTTTCTTTTCTTATAATAGGAATAAAAAGGCATTCATGAATAGACTATTTTTTTCCTAAACTTAATTCTTTGGAGAGCATTGATTTGTACCAATTTTTTATTGACACGACTAAGTTTCAAAAGGCAAACTTCAAAATGATTTGTAGGTCAAACTGTCGAGTTGATTGGAAAGCAGTTTTTACATAGAAAAATCGTCACGATGAGAGCTTCAAAACTAGATCCTGTGTTGCTATGTTTTGACGATATTTTTTTCATGTCAAGAGTTACCATGCTGGACTACGTAAGTTATCACCCATGCAGTATGTAACTTATCATGGTGTTTACATTGAAGTTATTAGGGGTATGCTTTGACTACTTTTTTGCCTGGTTAAAAAATTACCAAGATATTTGTAAGTTAACCATGAGGCATGCAATACCACCTGCTAGCATGGGTGTCGTGCCTGGCCGCAAGGTGAGGTCCACGTGCAGATGCGGCAAAAGCATGCTTATGAAACATAAGATCGCAGCTCGTGTCAGGCCAGGACAATAGGCGTTTGCTAGATCGGACCGATCCCAGACCGCCCCGCTGGCCACTTATGATCATGTGTCCATTGTGCGTAAAAAATCATTATGTTTACCTAGAAATTATCGGGGGCATGTTTTTCAACAAGTTGTTCTTTCTCCTGGGTCAGTTACCGCGGTATTTGTACGGAAGTTATCAGGTATGTGGTCAAATATTATCATATCATTTACACAGAAAATAATCGAATGTATTTTTTTTGAAAAACACTTGCAAAAATAATTGTGGTGTTTATACATGAGTTATCATTTATGATGCGCGTATATTTTTATGCATACGTAGTAGAGGAGACATGTTAAAGAGCCTATTTACTTTCTTTTGTTCAATAAAGGGACCGCAGGTTAGGTTGTATGCTGGTTGAGTTGGCTCACTAGTGGGGCAAGGATCAAATCCTCTTGTTAACTTTCTCATTTTTTGTTTCATTTTTCTTATGGGAACATGCACGCAGCTAAGAAACATTCAGGTATATATTTTCTTTTCTAAGCGTATGACTTTGGGAAGCATTAATTTCTACATGCCTTTTGTTTGTTTTTTCGCAAGGGAAAACACACGAAGATTTTTATTTTGGGTGGTACTCGGGACATGGACTTTTTTTCTAGCATGGGTCCTAAGAGCAACTTTAGCAGACCCCGCAAAACACGCAGACCCGCAAAATTCCAGCGAGTATGCGGGCTCGGCCCAATTTTCCGGCCAGAACAGAGCCCATATACTCGCCCGGCCCATAATTTTTGTCGCGACAAGCAAACCGCACGCCCCGACCGCTATATCTGCGGTTCCGCGACCCTTTTGCGGGTCCAAACCCTATCCCCCGCCGCCGCCGAGCCACGCGATTCCCCTTTCCCCTCTCCAAGGACGTTTCATTTGTGTGTCTTTTTGTGATAATGTGTCTACTTTTTTCTATATGAATGAAGAAGACAAATCGATTTTATTTATTTTGGTCCAGACTTGAACGTGGGCGTCCATGGCTATTTTTCGTGCATGTGCGTTTCATCCCTTTTTAGACTTTTGGTCCGTGTTGTTTTTTCCATTGAAGTTTTATATGGCATGGCTGCCTAACTGCTCTTGACTACAAAAGTTGAAATAAATAGGTTTATTATTTTCTGGTGCATGAAAATTAATGTATATTTTTAACTTATGTTACCCTTTTTTTAGGAAACCAAGAGAGACCCAAGGGAGGAAGACTCCCGTACGTGGTAGATTTCATTTTTCGTATGAAACGCAGAGAGTCCCATGGGAGTATGACTGCCGTACGTATAAGTATGACACATCATATCTTATATTTCTTATTTCTATGGATTAACGTGGTGCCTCGTATGGTGCCTCCAATTAGTATATATATATAGGGTAACGCTATTCTAAGCATGAGTGTAGAATAGCTTATTTATTCTACACCCCCTAGTAACCCTATGTATATATATGATTGTAAACTGGTTTTTTATTTTCAGAAAATACTATGTGCATTAAATGTAAATTTGGGAGTATAAATGTATGTGTGATTTACAGACATGATTGTGATAGTACAGGTACCTATATGTACGCACAACACACTTAAGTATATACAAGCTAGCTATGTCACACATGCATGTGTAGTGCGTTGCCAGAAAAAATCTTTAATTTTCTAGGTGGCCTATTGGGCCTATATAATCTCCCTTGCAATACGTGGACTGCTAGGCAGATATAATATAGTTACAATTTACCATAGTTTAAAATAGCCGGCTATAGCCCCGCTATAGCTGCGCTATAGCTGCTTGAGCATGTTGCCGCTATTTGATTTCATGTACAATTTGCCGCTATAGCCTCGCTATAGCTGTTTTTAAGGGCTGCCGCTATATACCATAGCCCGCTATTTAAAACATTGAATTTACGTTTAATCCTACCCGCAGAATTAATATCTAATGGTTATTTATGGATAGTTTTCTATGATTAACGTGGAGCCTCGAATGGCGCCTCTAATTAGTAGATATCCCTTAACTTGGGCACTAAGACAACGTTACGGCATTGGCCAAAGGTACATGCTGTGGAGGCCTACTCGGCTAATCTTCTATATCTAAATAGGGGCACCCCACTAGGTGATTTTCCTGCCTTCTCATGAAGCCACGTCATTCGAATTGTTATAGCCATTGATACACTGTAGCTCTGGAGTTTGCAGCCGTTCAAACAAAACTTGTCCACCGCTAAGTGGAAGATACGGCTTCGTTCCTTTCCAACTGTCCCGCTCGCTCCACATCAACAATTCTTTTTCTTTTGAAAAAACCCCCCAAAATGAAGCGTCTATTTTTCTAGCCCAATCGCACTGAGTGCTGCCCCCTCCTCTTATTTCCTCCTCCGATGGTTCCTTTCATCTCCCAGCAGTAAATTTCCAGCGCTCTCTTCCCAATTTTTATGCCCCCTTTGTATTTGTGCCACACTTCACATTTTACGCGGCTGCCGGCCAAGCCTCTCTGGCCATCAACACTAGAGACATGCGGCCGTCCGCCTTCCGGGTGCCCCATGATCGCCGCTGACCTCCCGGCAAACCATGCGCACCACCATCAGCGACCTCCTGCAACTCCACATGCGTCAGAGGTGGGAACTCTCCTTCCTGTCTCTCTCGTCAGATCCGAACTGCATTTTTTTTTACTTAGATTGGTTGGAAGGCTGTGCTGGGAAGGGTGAGGGCGCCAACCCCTAGTTATATTTCGGCGGCGTGATGGATCCAAATGGATGCCAATCATGGACATGTACGCCAGATCTCAATTAAAGTACAGCCTCTATCGCCAAAGATAGGAGCAGGAAGATGAGGTCGTTCCCATAGTATATTTGTGCAGATCTTTACCCCTGTATCGTCCCCCTGAAGCCTTATATGTTCTTTTAGTGGAAGAGATGCATACTTGCTGTAAATTCAAATGAGGTCATTCCGGTCGTATATATTTGTCCAGATCATTGCTGTACGGGCCTGATGTGTACTGTAAATGCACCTTACTTTTTCTTTTTTTTTACTGATTGGCATGTGGCTCGTGGTCATGTACAAATACTAAGATGTATGAATGTGCAGATTGGAAAATTCATCACAGTACTTCATGCGACGTCCTATCATCCGCCATCCAGAAATTTTGTGCGTTAGTTTCTTCAAATTTTCTTTAAGTTTATATATAGCCATATCATTTGTGGTTCAACTTATTTTGCGGAGAGTTGCGGAGGTGCTTTCAGTTAAAGCTGATGAATTTCTAATGTGCAATTCAGCACCTTCGGAGTAGTATTCTGTAAGATTCTTTATGGTAAAAAGTAATTTATTTTTGAAAGATTTGTGGCTGAAATTTTCCTTTCATTTGGGTTACACGTTCTGTGTAGTTATCTCCCTCTCTCTGTATGTTGTTACATAATATGACTTGATGGTGACTTAGTTTGCAACATTTGTGGAACCAGGCTATGTGTACAGGTTTTGTGGTTCTTTCTAGACATGCCCAAGGCCCCTCTGGGCTTCGTTCGTGGATGCCTTTCTAAAATCCTGTTTGTTTAAGAGATATATGTTTTTTTGCTTTCACCCACTTGATGATGACAAGGCAAGCAATACGAGTAGAAAAGCATGTGTAGTATCGAATTTGCAGTTGGATATATTACTTCACTCTTTTGTTATCCAATAATAATTTATTTGTCTCCGAGTGCAGTTTATAATGCTATGTTGAATTGCTATTTCTCACATTGTTTGACGACGTCTAAAAGTCAGTATTTACTCATCTTCCAAGGTCGGATTTAGTATGCTAATATTGTAGAACAATGGCTCTATGAATTGCTGTGATATGCTTGGTTGTAAAGTTTTGTTCAATGTCAAACTTATTTTTTATTTTTATTATAATATACTACATACCATAATTTGTTGTTTTCTGACTCATTGATTTTTTTATGCAGATCTAAAGAGCTTTGTTATGGAGTGCTATGTTTATTATTTAATTGAATGCAAGTGATGTTTAAATATTTTCACAAACATGATTCTTTGGTGTCCCGTTACCATTCTAATAAGATGATATTCATGCTTTTACAATTTTGGATTGAATCCACCAACTAAATAAGCAGCTCTCATACTTTGTATGTTGTTCCCAACCCATCAGTGAAGCCTCAGATGTTTCAGATGTTGTGCCTCAGCCAGAAATATCAAGAGGCGGACGTGGGAGACAGCGAAGGGGAAACTATGGGCATGGTTTGCTTGTTAGTTGTGTGTGTTCAGTTAGCGATCTATATATAGCTGTATGTGATGTATCCAACCTTTCTTCATCTTTGTAACTATATCCGCAAGTCCCTGCCAGTTTCCCTTATTTTGGCTGATAGGTTTCATTTTCAATGGAAAATAGAAGCAAAGAGTTACTCCATGTGTTCTAAAAAATGTTTGTTCTGTAAGAAAAATCATTTGTTTAAAACAAGTGAACATCACACATAGTTCCCCTATAGAAGTTTCCAAGTTTTACTTACCGAGGTAGCAATGTCGGAATATATTTACAGTACATTGTTTTTTTCTTGAATGTTTCATTATTTTGGTAAGACGAAGGATTCATAGCTTTGTTAGATTGATCACATTGAAAATATTTTGTTTACTCTCAGTCTCGCACCCTTTGACACTTCCAATAGCCACTATGAGTTGTGTTCTGCTCTAAGATGCTCAGCAAAAGACTACAAATTTCCGCAGCAACGCGCGGTGTATCTACTAGTCGTCTATAAATGGAGAGGCAAGCGACTGATATGAAATAAGCAAGACGGTAGATGAAATAGTTCTTCTATCTATTCTAGCCTCCCCACCCGGTATCTCACTAGTACGAAAAGTCTTATAGGTGAACTCAAATAAGTGGCGGGCGCGGCAAGGCACCGGCCATAGCTATTTTGAAATGTTTGCAGTGGCGGTAATAAATTGCGTCCGTCACAACTAGTTTAACATCGGTGGAGGGCCCTTTGTCTTCCCCGCCACACGTAAAATCTTCTGTATGGGCTTTTTTCATAACTCACCTGTGGCGGGCACGAGCAGGGGCCCACCAAAGGTATGTGTAAGAGCAGTGGTGAGCATCTCCTAACAACTGCCGCTAGTTGCCTTGCCCGATGCCCACTATTGGCAGAACATAGTTGTGGCCGGTGCCTAAATGCGCCCGCCATAGCTATACCCATCCACGAAAGTTCCACTTTCCACCAAAACCACCCCTCCCTCTCACGAAAAGGCAGTTTGAAATCTTAACTTCTCGATTCTATGCCGCGCTCGCCCCTCAACCCCGTGCCTCGCCGCCGCCGTGCCCCTCCTCCGCCACCGCACTCCTCCGGCGCCGCGTCTGCCCTCATCACCGGGCCTTCCTCCACCGGACCCCCTCGGCTCTGCGGCCCGGCCCTAATCCCTGGTTGGGACCCTCTGTCACGGCCCTCTCGTTGTCGGGGCCCTCCTATGCCCCTTCTTCTCCTTGACCCATAGTCATCGGGCCTCCTCCACTGTCGCCCCGTACTTGCCATGGCCTCCTTCGCCAGTAGCAGGGGCATGACACTGCCGCCTCCCGCCAGCTCCTCCACCTCCGAGGCCACCACCGATCAGTCCTCCACCTCGTGCTCATGCAGTGTACTGCTAAATAATGTGTATTGATTGTAATTGAATATTAGTGTTAGATTCATGTATGTAGATGAATGTTAGTGTCTATAAATTTGATGTATAGATTAGCTTTAGATTTGGTTCACACATTTATAGATTAACATATTTATAGATTGTCAATGAATATTTGTGTTTAGATTCACATTAGTGGATGAATTTTATAACAAGTAACTACTTTATTCACATTAGTACAGATTCAAATTAGTGTATGTTTAATATATTTACATAATCGGCACCCTTTTATTCAAAAGAGTGTAGAAAATATTAGTTGATGCCCAAGTTTTCTGTTCATCCACAGTCTTTAATATTGGTTGATGTTTAATAAATTACATAATTGCTAGGCTTTTATTCTATCCATGTCTTATATGTGTGAATATTCACATGCATGTTTATTTGGAGTGCTCCAATAATACAGAGCTTCAGAGGAGTGCAACAAATATCGTCAAACGTTGACAATTTTAGTTTCGCGAGATTTCAGATACTCAATGTTTCATTTTTTTGCATAACTCATGCCTAATTTTTCTTTCCATCCTATAACTTATAGAATTATTTCATAACATGAACGTAGGCAATGAACGAAGGATGCCACTTACATGGAGACACGAGGCTAGGTGCATGTTACAAAATTCACCTAACTTGCAATGAGATCTCTGTTGATTTTCACGATGACTTTATGGAGTGGGTTGTATGTTCCATTTAATTAGTGTTATAGCTTGTGGTTTGGTAATGTTGCAACCACAATTGTCTAATTTCTGTTTTCTTTTTACCATGACGACCGTATCCCTTGTTGGGGAAGGGAGGAGTTCATGCTTGTGGCCAACCTGGCCATCAATGGGGAGTGGATGATTAATTTCAACATGATGTTGTTAAAAAATGGCATTTCCTTGACACTCACTCTCGCCAACGAGGGAGGGAGAACATAATTCCATTGTCAAAATTATATTGACATTGCCACACAATTCAGGATGCAAGCTAGGAAGTCGTTCTTACTTTTTGTTAACGAATTTGAGGAGGGTCATCGTGGTGGCAACAAAATCTATCTATGGTACGCTGTCTAACAATCATCGTAGTACATACTTCTGGTGATGATCAAGATGTTGTAAAAATATGTACTGCTTTCTGGCACTAGATATAGCACTTCATTGAATATATATGCTGTATGCACTTGTTTTATTGTACCGTATAAGTACTAAACATTAGAGAGTTGCTGAACATACATATGTTTATTGCATTATCTTGTACTAATATTTTTGCTTGATTAAAATTCGCTCGTGGTTAAGGTATGCTGCAATATGTATTGTAATTTCTTATCACCATCACTGTAATATATGATCTTAGTTTTATGTAAAATGCAGCCATGACAGCAAAAATGCCCGTGGCTGTAAAGATTTTAATTTGTATGACAAAGCTTTCAGTGATGGGCACTGAAACACGCCCACCACTGTTTAACTTTAAGCACTGGCGGGCCGCCACTGATGGTCTTTCTGCCCACCACTGTAGACTCTAACGAACGAGGGCCCGCCACTGATACATGTATATGTAGCTACACACGACCTCAACAAGGCTTTCCATTGCTTACGAGATGCTGGAGGCTAAAACGGCACTATCTTACGAGGGCCTGCTCGAGTCTAAGATTCCAAGACGATGTTGACTTTTTTAGTCATGTATTAACAGAGGAACGAATTAGTGAAAAATAGAATGGGACTGAATGCTCGGCTCTTTTGGTTCAGTAGCTCTGACGAGTCACCGAATAGTAGGAAGAAGCCAATTTGGTGACAAACTACAGGTTGAGTGTGGGCACATTAAAAGACAGTCAACTGTGTGTTAGCACATACGTGCATATATTTGTTTATTGTACTTCTTTTGTTAGCAAATTATCTCCTAGGGTCTTAGAACAATGGAGTATTGCGATTAGTTAATTTTTTTGGTCCTCTTGTTAAAAGATATATTTGAGTTACATGTATTTCGTAGTATAGGATTTGTAATCCGTCTCCTACCTTATCCTTTGGAGAGGCGTCTTGCCCTCCAGTATGGACTCCTATATATACTCGCCCGTGAGGCTTAATACAACATCAATCATATTCCGCTAATACCTCTCTATTCCCTTCTATCATAGTATCAACATAACCGGTCCAAATCCTAGCCGCCTCCCACCGCTTCCGCCTCACGCGCCGTCCCCGGGGCGGTCGCCCTTCATGACCGCCGCCGGGGGCCGTGCCGTCTGTACCTAGGGTGCGTCCGCCGGTCGTGTTGGGCGGCTTCCCTAGAGAGCCTTTTTTTCCCGATCTTTGATCCGGGTTTTCTGTCTACCGCAGGTCCTCTTAATCGGCCTTTTACAATTTGATTTTTTAATCAAAGATCGATTTGTGTCGCCTGCCGCCGCCAAGAACCCTGCGCCTCTACTCCGGCACTAGCGCGAACACCCAGCCTCTTCTTCGACCCAGCGACCTCGCGCGACGCGGTGCCCCGTCACGGCCGTCGTCCGCCCGTCTGCCGGCCGTCACCGCCCCGCTCCGAACAGGATCCCTACATCAACCACCATCTTCGGTACCTCAGGTTAGCCGACTCCTCGCTGGTTGCGTCGGGCTCACCGATTGCCTTCGACTAACAGGCCTCCTCGCCGGCTGCCGGGCGCTGGACGCGCTCATCTGCACGTGGTTCCCTGCCTGCCGTCGACGCCTTTGTCTGCTCGACCACCCCGCTTTACCGTCATCATCACCGAGTAGGGCCCCCGACATCATGAGCGATCGGATTGATTACCTCACCGCCGCCATCCACTCCATCCGCGCTGCACGAATGGCCTGATCAGTCGGTTGCACGCACCTTTGTAGGTGTTGTGAAGGCCGCACCCAAATACATCACGCCTCTCCACTGGTCGAGCAATGGGCTGCTGCTGCATCACTCCGTCGGGCCGAGCGTCACCTCCCCGTGGTTCTCCCCATGGCTACACCGACTCGCACATTGGCGCTGCGTCGCCCCTTCTGGCCTTAGTGCCATGACACACCCGTCCCCACCGCCGCCCGAGGCCGTCTACGTGCTGCACCGACCCGCGCTCCGCAGCTGCGCTGCCCCTTAGGGTCGTAGCACCGCGGCCCATGGTCTACACTTCCGCCCCAGGTCTTCCCGCCGTCGCCCCGACTCGCCTGCTACGGCCGCATCGCCCCTTCGGGCCGTAGCGCCGCCGCCTGTGGTCCACTCCATTGTAACCGCGCATTGACTTCCCGTGCCATGCGCCATGCGGCGCCCCTCAGCATGGGAAAGCCACCATCATGGCCAGTCTTCGTCACCCTGTCGGATTCTTCCACGCCTACTTCGAGCATCGCTGCCACACTCCTAACTCTGTGGCTGCCACCGTCAGGCCGTCGTCGCAGCTCTCCTTCGGCATCACTGCCACTCGCTCACCCGCCGCCCGTCCACCCTCCTTCGTCTTCGTCCAGCACTAGCTCATCGCCTGCGTTGTCGTCATCATCCCCGACCACTTCGTCTACTCTGACCACCATTGGCGACATAGGCCCAACGCCGATTAGCGTCGCAACCGTCATTGAGTCCTTCTCTGCTGGCCCCTCCGACTCCTCAACATGGCGTAAAACTCATGCAGGTCTCATCTACGCATGGCTGATGCTGGAAACACTGATGCGTGCCTTCATCCACGACGTTTCCACGGGCCTGGCAACCCTGGTGCGACGCTTCGTCAACTTATTTTCCGTCCGTCTATGTATGCCTGGTGCAGGAAACACCGAGCCATGTCTTCGTCTACGACAAGCCCTAGGGTTTCGCAAACCCGGCACGACACCTCGTCAACAACTACGTCTCTTCCTGGCGCACCACTACTTCGACACCTGTGCACCCATGACTAAATTGGCGCCTCCTTGCGCGTGCGGCTCCATGGTGACATCCTCGACACAGGCCACCCCGACTTGATATCGACCACGACATTCTTCGCACGGCTACACCACCCAAGCTCTTTCTCGACAACAGCACAAAGGACTATCACCTCACTTCAGCAACTCATCGGCTTCCTCTACTGTCCATGCGTCCGCGACGCGACACTGTCCCTGACGCTCCCACTTCAACTGTGGGGGATGTTAGCCCGTTGGCTGCTATCCTCTCTAGTCCGACCATCAGCGACGCTCCTGTTGTTTGCAACACTACAGCTACAACTGTGGGAGGGGGGGGGGGGGTGTTTGAGATATATTTGAGTTACATGCATTTGGTGGTCTAGGATTTGTAATAATTCTCCTACCTTATCTCTAGGAGAGGCGTCTTGCCCTCCAAGCATGTACTCCTATATATACTTGCTCGTGAGGCTCACAACATCCTTCATATTCGGTCAATACCTCTCTATTCCCTTCTAACACCTCTACCTAGTCTCCCATAATCGGAAAACAGTTTTTATAAATCAGGCAAGAAACTAGCAAAAATGGGCCTTCTAACTAGTATAACGCCGGCAACTCCCACCTAGAAAAACGGATCGTTGACATGCCGCTCCCATGAACGACATGGCAATATCCCATCACTCCACCCTCCTGCCGTCGTCGGCGCCGCTACTCATAGCTCTTGTGGGGCTAGCTAGCACGCATGACAGCCCAGCTTTGCACGGTCATGGCCCTCGCCATGGCATGGGGTGCTGCGACTGCTGGATTCCGGCGGTGGCGCAGATGCAAAGTGGCGGGGAGACCGCATGGGTGAGGTGTGATGGTGGGCATGATCGGTGCTGGCAAAGTGCCCCGATCGGGAGGCACGACGCCTATCTAGTGGGTTAAGCGCTCCGCCCGGGCTCCTGTCGGTGATAGTGATGTGCCTTTCATGCTCCAGTTTCGGCCCTGAAGTCTGTTGGGCCGATGGGCCTGGGAAAGGATCTCTTCCATTAGGTCATAGTGGATGGTGGTGTACTCCATCATGGGTGTTGTTCATTGTGGTGATCACTCAGGCATGTAAAGATATCTCTACATATTGTGGTGGCCACCAAAATGTCTCCATGAGGGTTCCTCTCTCCATATTCGATTGTTGACTTTGCCGGTAAGACAACTCATGAGTGACTTTGACGTTGGTGCTACTCCAGCATCCGGTCTCAAGCTCTAGGGTGAAACACTAGTCCAACCTGAGTTGATTATACCTGGAAATGGCAATGTTTACGTTGTTACCTTGTTGAAAGCATTGCTCGGCTATGCTCTGACTCGGTCTTCATTGCGAAATCGTAGATTTTCGCCTTTGATGGTAAATTCGGTGAGGGGTCCGTTTGAGTGTCACTCCCTTCCTGAAGGGGTTGTTGTTCAAGAACCTCTTGATCTATCTGGTGCCATGAGATAGTTTGTGCTGAAATGGTCTTTGTTCTGTTTGCCTACCTCAGATCTGATTGTTTCAGGGATATTTTTTCCTTTTTCTTCACCTACACATAGCTTTGGTCTTATATGAATTACTATTTGTTGGTGTGTTTTTTGTGTGCATACGTTACCGTTATCTTTGAAACATCTATTTGCTCCATTTTGGGCCAGTAAAGTCGCCCCTAATTTGAAAGTTTAGTCTCCCACCCTGGAAGGATGTCTCTCTCCCACCACACGATTAGCACATATCATAAGTGAAAATATGCGTCTTTATGTTCAGTCAGTACCTCCTCATACTTGTCACCTGCTTTGACGAGAACAGAATAATATGTCTTTTCTATCACGCCATCTTGAGTCAGAGCTTCTACCTCATCAATGTAAGCAACACGTAACGATGGATACCTGAATATCAGATGGAATGGAGTAAACTTACTATTCAGGGGTTCTCTTTTCGAAGATAATAAAAGCACTACGTTTTGTACATTTTCAGGAGACGAAGGATATTCATATGACAAGCATTATCTTTCGGATTCCCGGATATTTTTTGCATGCCATATACTTGACATGAGATAACATAGGTGAATTTAATATCTGCAAGGGCCAGTGCCATATCTACAAGGGCTCCTCCCTCTTGATCGGATCGTGTTCTAAGACGGTTGAATTTAGCTGCAAAGAATATATTAGAAGTGTCTCAAATATTACAATGAAGAAGATTGGAAAAGACCCTGAATGGACAAAGAAATAATCTAACCAATATCAGTTCTATCTTGAATGCATTGAATTTCAAGTGCTCTCCTATAGTACATCGTTCCTCTCACTAGCAATGTAAACACGAGTAGTTAGACAACAAGTTAGAAAAAGGTTAATGGACCAAAAGACATCGTTAGTGCCTTTACCAGTCCTGGCAAGCGTATGACCCCTGTAAGATGCCCAGGGACTGATTTCATCAATCCTTTTGTTAAGTGCCTCTTCATCCCTTGGTCTAAATCTTATCCGCTCAAGACAGTTCGTCCATTCGTCTGTTATGCAGATACTATGATGAATAACTTACTGGGAGCAGAAGGTAATTAACTTCCTGAATTATTATGAGATAAAAAATGTATTAAGAGCAAAAGTACCTGGGAATACTTTCCGTAAATAGAATATAATGGATATATGATTGTCATTCTGTCTATTAAGATCTTCTGGCATAAAGAATACATCCTCGTTGAAATATGGAGTTAAAACACTGATTCAAAACAAAATTTGTTGAACAAGAATTCAGTTCAGCAAAAAAGTGGCATGACCAAAAATAATTTTTTTAACAGAGAAAGCAATAGTTGACATAAGCCAAAAATATGAAATCAAGACAGTGACAGTGCCAGGAATTCATGAATGTGATATTAATTTAAACTTGGTATCTCAGTGCTCGCGCCACGCGCTGGCTCTGGGGCATGGCATCGAGCTTCTCGTGGACAGAGGCGGCTTCATCACCGGCGTGGTGGTCCAAACTTGAGTGCGACGCTGCGGCAATGGGTGGCAGTTATACTTCACGGCAACGCAGGTTTGCTAGGCATCTTGCTGCCTTGTGTGGCAGGAGATGCAAGCATTGAGGCCTGTCCTCGGCTGCTTCTCGTCCGGTCGTGCGATGTGCCTACATTCCGGATCCATGACGCAGAGTACGCCGGGGCTTGCACTGGTTGGATCTGAGCGGGTGCGGGGCTGTTATGCTGGTATTCCGGTGATTGTACTATTAATCTACTCCATGTTCTGTAATGGATAGATTGCTACTGGAGGCTAACATTCCACTGCCGTGCCTCGGCTAGCAGCTGCTTCGTCGTCCTCTTGCACTGCTGAACCTGACATTTGAAAAATTCTGACCAGCCCTGTGTTGCTCTTGGCCACAAGAGTGCCGCCTCCAGGCTGACGCCACCAACACCCTCTCTTCCATGAGTCCTCCCCTCGCCGCTGCCTTTGGGCAAAGACCTTGTGGTGGGGGGCGGCAAGACGACGTGCTGGATTCTTCTAATCTCCGCAGAGACCACCATGGTTGGCGGCAGTTCTGGATAGTCTGTGCAACACAGCGGCGACCTCGCTGCAAATAGGTGGCCACCCAGAGATCGTAATGAGCGTTCCTTACCCCATATCCGGTGTTTGGCTTCGCCGGTGACATGCAAACTATGGATGAAGACCTAAGGCAGAGGGATGGTTGTGCAGTCCGCACATCGCATGTAGCTGTTGGCGGTATCGTGAAAACGTCATGGCAACAACACATGAGTGACTTCGATGGTGGTGCTACTCGAGCACCCGGTCTCGAGCTTCAGGGTGAAAGCCTAGATCTAACCCTAGTTGGTTATATCTGGCAATGAAGATGTTTTTCTTTCGCTACTTGTCTAAGGCCTTGCTCAGATATTATACTGGGACTGATTCTTGAGGGTGAAAACATAGATTCTGTCCTTGGGTGTTTCGATCCAGTGATGGCGGTGCTTGAGCATCGCTCCCTTCTTGAAGGTGTTGCTTTTAAAGAACATTCGTTCTTGTGTTCTCATTGGATGGTTGATGCGGATATGGTCATTTTTGTAATTTTTAAATCAGGTATCTGATCTTTTTTCCTTGCCACATAGCTTTGGACTTTGTTATTTGATGGCGTATTATTTTGTGCATGCAGTGGTGTTGGCTGCGGCATCCTAGCTATGCAGAGGCAGGGCACGGGCTCATTGTTTTATCCTTACAATGGTCCATTTTGGGTCAATAAAATCCAACCTTTGTCAAAGCAATACCTACGTATTGAAAAATTTATACTATCTTTCGTACAATTATTAGTTGTAGAGTTTTTTCAAAATTCTGTGTTGCCAAGCGAGTACAGATTGAACGTGGCTTTCCCACTGGAGAGAGAAAGAGAGACCAGAACATCTTGCCAGTATTGGTTGTAAAAGAATATGATGGGAAATTTGGTTTTCTTACCTGAAGGACATCATGCTGCGGACCTGCGGAGCCCTTGGCATATTCATAAATAGTGAGTTTGAAAAGAAAACCATCCTGCGCCGAGCTTCCAAGTTTGTCGGTATGTATGTTGCAGATTCTTTCGTTGTCAACAACAGTTGAAGTCTAACACACTGTTCACACATAATTCCAATTAATAATGATAGGATACATGTGGTTGTAAAGTTACAAAACCTGATACTATTGAAGTAAGTAGCTCAAAAGGACACATGACCTTCTCCCTAAAGGCTTCATCACGTAATACATCTAGTTTTAGACTCGCAAACAACTCATTGTCTCTGTCATCATCCTTCAAAAGACTGCAGGTTTGTGCAAACCACGTGATTGTCAAAAGTCATTCCTGAAGGTGCACATTACAGCATATATCTTGTCTCAAACGGACATCGAAAATTGCAGCGCATCAATGGGCCCGGCAAACACAAATATAACAAATTGTTTTGATGATATTAAAAAAATGCCACATCCATGCCAAAAAGAACAGAGCTACATGACATGACAAAAACTACCTAGCTAGGGTATTATTAATACACAAAACAGATAGTAGTGAGGGCTTACCCTTGTCCACTCTTCATAATATCATGAGTAATGATTTTCATTATATCTTGTAACAGGTTGACAATTTTTTCCTTTATTGATTCAATGACCTTCATAAGCTTTATTGCGTCCTCGACCTCACTCATAGTTTTTTGTGGCTTTGTTGGTAGATTTTCCTCAAGCACAGGTTTCTATAAATAGATTGATCAATTTTTAAAGAGTTAGAATGAAAATTGCTAATATTACATCAACAAATTCGGTTAAGAAAACAGAGTACAATTGATTATCAGTACCAGTATCAGACTTAGGAGCATATCAAACTTAGCACTTAGCTCAGGAAGTTCATCCAATCGGAATTCATCCACGAGGGACTGATATCGTATGCTATCTTCAATGCTATCACGTATTTGATCAACAACACTGTATCAATGACATAATGGAACGTTAATTAGATTATCTCGCCACATAACCATATGGAAAATTAGTTAACCCAATATAAACACAAGTTTAATCATCAGCTAAGAGGATAGATGGAAAATGGCTTACTCCCTATCACTTAGGTCTCCAATAAGGCTGTACATGATATTTAACAATGTGTCATAGCATTCCTTTACGGCAAAATAAATATATGGATCTTGGTTTATCCGCTTTCTCAATTCTTCATCCCTTTCCTTCACACCCTTTACCATGCCAAGTGCTGTTGGAATCTAAAATAGCCTAGTCATGAGCATGATGGTGCCTGGCCGGAAAAAAATAGTAGTTCAAGTGGTGGATGATTGAAATGGCATACCTTATTTGCAAGAAGGAAAATAGGGAATTGAAAAACACCATTGTCGCCGATAGATGATGGAACAACCAATAAATCTCTCTCCCTACAGACAAACAACAGCGCAATTTTAGAAACATGTTAATAAAAAGAAAAAATATACTAACACCAAATATAAACCTATTGCTTATTAAGTCTTCTTCTCGCAAGGAGTTAATAAAACAATTCCATATGTCGGAGAACTTATCCATATGCAAATTTGTGTCCACCTGGTGAGAAGAGTTTACATAAAAAATATATAATAAATAAATCAGCTAGTTGATAATAAAAATGAGTGGTAAATAAAATGTTGATAACAAATATTTGGAAAAACTGGACCTGGTGCCCATGACTATTTGATTGACTACCGTGTGCAGGCACAAGATTTTTGCAAATGGCTCCTGGGATTTCCTCAAATCTCGATTTTAACATCCCAAGGGTTTGGATCTGTACCAATGTCGACATTGCTCAAGCGTTAATTGTGGAAAAAATAGAAAGGCTTAAAATTATACAAATATACATATACTACTAACCTCACCCAAGCGGCTGAAGAACCCATTTACGCCTCCACATATTGTGGAAAAAATGACATACCATATTTGTGTGTCCACAAAGTATACCTTTACGAAAAGTTCAAATGAATAGCTTGAGACTGGGAAATTGATAAACCCCCGAAAGTCGCATAAATTCGTACATACCATGACAATCGGAGCCCATAGAGAAATAATTACACCAGAAGTGTGCCGCACTATAAAAATGCAGCATGGTATAAGTCCTTCAAACTTTATGCAAAGAAATTACATATGAAATTGCAATGCTAAAACATAATCTTACAGTAGTCCTTCCCCACAAACATAATTGCCTTGGTAAGTCTAACTATAGGAGAAATCTGTCAATGGTGATCATAACAAAAATAATCTCAGTACAACTTGAACATATGAAGTTACACAAGATGATGAAATTTGGTTACATGTACCAGAAATTTAAAATGGGTTAGAGAAATCAAGTGCTGGTTAATCCACTAATCTTAGCATAGTGATTGTGTTTGGCAAAGTAGCAATAGATAAGGAGTGTTCATGAGTATAATTGTGATAAACTAAGAGCCTAGCTCGTAACACCAATGTAACAATCACCCCCGACCACTAGAGGGGCAGACCCAGGATTCATAACTATAGGCCTGACATCTAGCGATCAACCCTAGGTTATTCACCTCAATTGCTACTGATTTACTTCTGCAATCCGGGAGAGAAAGCTCAAGTTTTTGTCAAAATCTAGCATCTATTGTCGGACAGGGAAAGCGCAAAATTCTTGGTGATGAACACGAATGATGGGAACCTTAATTATTATCTCACAGAGACTTCATGGAGCTGCCATTGTGTGGTAGCAGCCTCAGGTGGAGCAGTGCTCATCATGCTAAAACATTTGATCACTTCGACCGGGTGTTGATGTCAATATACTAGGAAGACACAGAGACAAACTGTTACATACTTTGAGCTAAATTTGAAATGGGCCAGAAGAAGAATAATGAGAACCCACCACAAATCAAGGTAGACCGGTTATCGTTGATATACATTTGAACTACAACACCGGAAATAATCTATACAATTAATGACTAATTATGTGGTTAGTTGAGCAAGCTATGGGAGGAAATATTTCTCACTTGAATAATTCTTGGCTGACATGCTTGAAATCATGATCCAGCACATGTCTAGGCATAGGAGGTGCAACTCACGTACTAGTGCACGTATGGATTACCAGCTTTTGATTGACCAAGATGGCATAGGCCATGACAAATATTATTACAATGGGTTCTTAGATTGCTCAATTCCCAAAACTAAGGCTCAATACTTAATATATCGAATGGAGGAGCAGATTCTAAAGGCAACAAATAATTGCCCTTTTGACTAGCACCGGAGCACGATGCTTCCACATCATTGTTCTTCAAATCGGCATGGTTGTTGGGATGATAATATGAGATCCCTTGATGATTTTGTCCCGATAGTTGTAGTCTGTACCTCATCAACCAAGCCGTCATATCAACGACCCCCAAAAGTGACCAAGTATTGTACGACAAGTAATTCATCATTTATATGGGCCTCCTGTAATATGTTGGGCCACAACCATCACCGTGTCATGTAATCCAGTTACAACAAGTGTGAAACAGATGGGAATACATAACGAAACTACACTGCATAAAAATGTGGATCTTCTCGTTTACACATGTCCATCTAATGCTATCGGGGAAGGCATGATTCCACCTTCTTCAATCGTATGCATTCATAGGTTTGAAGTCACATAGGCTATAGATGAGGAAGGACATGAAGGCATATATTATTTGAGGATACAAGGGCTAGGGTTAATAAAGAACTCCAACTAACGTATTAATTCAACACCCAATTCAAAGCCAAAGATATGACCGAGTTCAAGAGCCCAATTTGAACCAATTGGCATGTAGTAAAATTATCCGAGGCTCGAGGATTTGTTCTCTAACCATCTGGACTTGTGCCTCAAACCATCTACTATAGTTATAAGGGTAGTCACAGATGTGGGACTATACAGCCTCATTCATTTCTATTCTTCTGACTCTACCTACGTAGGACCTAATAAGCCCCCATGACCTTGTATGAGCATTTGGCCCCATCTAAACCTAGTGTTATGGGGGCTGGACTATATATAACCTTCCCCACCTCCGTTTTGAACAAGCTTGGTGTTATTATGACTTCAGAACTATGCTCCTTCCCCCCTAGGGCAAAGGCCTCCACATATGGATGAGAACCAAGACCTCCTCATGGAGATGAACCATTTCCATGTTAGATTTTAGCTTTCTCCATCAGTATTCGCGATGAAGTCACGCGCGCCCACCCTAAGTCTCCACCTCCAGAAATAGGATACTGATTACCTTCGTTCACCTCTTCACCACCTCACTTGTATGTGGGTCTACAAGTTTAAAGGCTCACTATGATGGTTCTCTCAAGTGCTAGAAGGATCGTCTTGAGGTCCATGCCTTTCGGTAGGAGCATGGTTGTGACTATTATTAACATCCTTTTTTTATCATTTTCATGCCAAGAATGTCTTCCTTAATTTGAGTTGCGTGAGGAGGACTGCCTGTAACCACCACCTTTTTATGGCTTGGTATGTTGCCTTTGTCACCCCCATATATGGTCTTAATAAAGCCTCTTGTGCCGGGTTTGACCACTTCACCTCCTAGGTCACTTCTGCCCCTTGATGAGTGGTATTTGTCCAGATTACATCCCTAGGTTCAATCTTTCTTGTATATGACTATGACATGATCATCACTGGAGATGAGTCTGGGTACATCGCCTTTGAAAAGGCTCATCCCATTGAGTAGTTTTTAATATTTGATCTTCGCCATCTTTGCTACTACCTTGGGATAGAAAATTCTTCTACCTCCGATGGCTTCCTTATATTTCTTCTGCTGCTCTTATTGATGAGCGCATTGTTGAGACTTTGATGGAGCTAAATGTCCACTTCCAAGATCTTGGTGGTAACCCTCAGCCTGATATGACACGTTATGATCATCCTGTTTGGAGCCTTATCTATCAATATGTCACACGTCCAGATATCTCCTATATGTTCATAATTTGAGTTAGCTCATCTCTGCTCCCACTTCACTTCACTATGGTCACCAACCATGAGCTCTAGGATATCTTCGTTGGACTATATTTCACCATCTTCCCTTTCGAGGCTCCAGTTCATTACAACTTCGGGACTATTCAGTTGTTACTTGGGCTAGTGATCCATGTGATCGCCGGTCGCTTTCTACATACTTTGTGTTTCTTGCTTATACTATTAGTGCCTAGAAGATAACTAAACAAACTTCAATTTTTTGATCGAGTGGAGAGGCTGAGCTGCAAGACATGACTCATTTGACAGTCAAGGTGACTAAGATATAGTGATTGCTCGAGGATTTTTGTGTTTTGTCACTATACCGACTACTCTTTTGTCAGATAGTACATGAGCTATTAGTACATTGAATGACCTTCTGATTCATGAGCTAGCAATGCACATTGATGTATATACTTCCTTTGCGCTGCTATGTGTGCAGATCAAGTGATTCCTCTCCCGCATGTGGCTTCTGAGCTACATTTAGCGGATGTATTCGCAAAGGCATAGACTATAGCACAACACGACTTCAGTGTTATTGATCTTCCATGAGTTTAAGAGGGGTTTGTTAGAGTTTTACATCTTTCTATCGCACCCGTCTCGAGATAATCCTATCTTCACCCTCCATTGCTCATCTCATTATTAGTGCAAAAAACATAAAATGGTGTCCAAAGAGTAGATTGTCACGTTAATACTACACAATATGGAGGCACGAGTGACTTCCTACTAGTAATTGGTGCACCTACTTGTGACTGGGGAATGTCGGTCTCAACTATTAGGTTTGCATTTTTATTATACATGATTAATTCCACTGTTAACGTATGATAGTTACTATTTTTATAAATCTTATAATAACTTGATTTCCTTGGGTTATGGGCATCCTCGTTATGCAGAGTGTCAGTCTCCTGGATGCTCCTCTTTGAGGTGCTACATTAGGTGTTGTTTGGCTAGCACCAGAGTGTCACTCAATGGAAAACTGGAACGACATGTGTGGCACAACAAAGAGCTTCAATACGGGAGATCATTTGTTTGCCATGTTGTTCATGCCCATCCATCAACAACATTAACTGCCTTATTCGTGACTTGCTTACACTCATCGAGCATTTATGAGGTTCGCACACCAACTTTTCCAAGTCATCGTTCTTCCGATTCGGTTGTTCGAAGGCCCATGCTATTGAGTTGGCCTGAATAATAGGGTGCAAGCTAGCTCCCTGTGATAGCCCCGCTAAATAGGGATGATAGACCACTTATAGAGAATGTCATTCCTTTTCGGGAGCCCATTTGGAAAGAACTCAAAAGTTAAGCGTAGTTAGCTCGGAGCAATTTCAGGATGGGTGACCGACTGGAAAGTTTGTGCCAGGTGCGTATGAGTAAGTACAAAGTTAGCAGGAAAGACTAGTGTTGATATGTGTGGTCAGTCTAAGTCCCACCATGAGTAACGGCTAGTAACCAACGGGTGTGTCCGGCGTGTTCCAAGTTGTTCTCCGAGCAGAAGGTCGGGTTACACGGATGTTTGTGGTGCAGCTGTGTGGTCATGTTGTTCATGACATTTGTGGCCCACCGTGGTACACGACATGGCACATGTGCCAGACTGAATGCGAGATGTGCCAACAGGGAAGGTTCATGTAAACCGATGAGGATGTCAGATCCTTTGAGTGGGGTATATGTGTTCAACTGGCCTCCACCTAGGAAGATGTCACACCAGGAATGTCATCTTCCTAGGTGGAGGTCAGTTGCACATGAACGTGTTCAATCTGTTTATGGAAACAATCATTAGGCAGCAGATCAGCTAAAGCATTTAGTTTCAGATGGGCACCTAGGATTTGTCACGATGAAACTGTATATACATATAAGGCCGCGATATTCATATCGCCAATGCAATGCAGCAGGACCTCGTCTGCAGGAAAGATCCTTGATTTCTTTGGTGTGGGTGTCTACTCTTTTTTTGTGGGGTTGGTGTAAGCGTCTACTCTTGGAGCAAACAACTAGAAGTGACTGTTCACACCAATTTCATGCAAGGTGGAAATTCAGATTGCTTTGCAAATGATGAAATGTGCCCTCATGAGAGTCCCATGCAAGTAATAGGGCCTCCTTCTGTCGACGGTTGAGAATGAACGATTTTTCAGATATTACTTGACAAAATGGTTGCGGAGTTGCTTGATTTATGGTGAATCACTTCACATGCGTGGAAGGATTGTATTGCCTAGGGCCTCATGTCTAGCACGGTTTTTCCTTGGCTAGTGAAGGCAACTAACAATAACAGGTGGGCATTTGTTCGGAAGATCGCTAAGATGATACTTAAGATGTGATCGCGTCATTTCTTATTTACTAGTGTTCACCCCATCAATTATGCTGGTCTGGATCGAGATCCTCGATCCTCAGTTGCTTGGCAATAATCTAATGGATCCTTTGGATGTGTTTGCAGCGGATTGACTTTGAGTATATAGGTATTTTTTTATCTTTGTATTCGGAAGAATATGGATTTGTTATCGATCACCTAACTTATCTTTAGGGGAACCTTCCTACCCTCCAATCCTTGTACTTTATATCAACTGCCAGAGATGTTGAATCCACAACATAGCGTATTATGCCAATTATATTCCTCTTATTACATGGTATGTGTTGCAAGTTCCTGTACCTAACTCCATTGCATCATACTGTCTGCACCATGTTGCCCCTAGGGGGTTGGGTTAGCAGTTGTCTTGTTTGTTACCTGGTTTGTTTTACCCCGGCCCCCTTTATTTTTTCTATTTTGTTTATCATTGTGGCCACTGAGCGGAGAACTCTTGTAATTGTTGTTTGCTTCTCTTAATGAAAGGGAATGCATAGCTTGTACCAACCTCGACATAATAGCTGAAGACAAACTTGCATATAACCAATAGCATCCAGAAAGATGTGTACCTATTTATAAAGAACAATAGTTTTACACAACGTGATAATATGAATAAGCTAGGTTAAAAAGCGGTGACTTACTTAAGAACTGAGCATGTGTCCTCATACATGCCTCGGGCTACATATAACCGTGGCTGAGTGATAAAATAACATGAGTGAGAACTGTCAAGTGCAAATAATTCAAGAAAGAAATCATGTACATAGATCTAGTCCTCTGAAAAGAAAATTTAAATTGTTGAAGTGATATATACCTGATTCCACCACAAAAGAAGTCTAACAATACGAGAATTGGAATGCTCGGATGTCCTTCGAATTGGTGGACATATGAAAAAGAAGGCACTGAATATGTTCGGTAACATGTAAAGAGTAACTGCAAAGCTATAAATAGATTCACTCTGGATATTCCCAATCCAAATGTTAAGCAACTTCACAAGTCCTCTTGGACTATTTTGAATAGAACTTAAGTACGATGTAGGAAGAATAATCATCCAGGCAACTGCTACAACAAATTTTAAAATAAATCGTATCATCTGCGAGCACACCAGACTTCTCCAGGCATCCCGATTAATAACTAACTCAAGTGTGGCTGAAAAAGTTGAAGGGACCAATCTTAGAAACTTTGCAGCATTTCAATCAGGAACTAGAGCCAAAATATTTTCAAATTCTATAGAGATGCGAAAAAAGAACAAGACATGTTTAAATAATTAAAATAAATCAACTATGTCAGTTATCAAGATGCATTTACTTTTTGAATTACAAAATACAGTCATACCTTGAAGAAAGTTTAGAAATGCAGCTGTTATGAATATTGTCAAAACATTCCTGAAAACATTTGGTTCCAAAATAGCATAGAGTGATCCAGAAGGGCTCCAAGCAACAATTACCATGGCCTACAAAAAACTTCACATGACATGGCAAAGAAAGAAAAACATAACCCCTTTGTCTATTTATAGAAGCCCACTTTGTAATTTAATTAGGTCTATCTTTGACAACTGAGTTGACCAAGAAAAATATATATTACACTCCCTTCTTTTTTTCAACAAGGCCGTTATCCGATTTTTCAAATAACAAGAAAACAAAGCCAACTAATAAGTATAATGATTAACCGTGTTGAAATTTCTCGTGTTCATGGAAAATTAAGCATGTAACACGGGGTGAATCTTTCTCTATGGCTGCATGCATGGTTTTTATTAATAAGCCACATTGGACAAGGCAAAAATTGAATTAATTATTCTCTGAAATAGATAATGGCCTTGTATAGATGCAAATTGTATTTTGATACTTTTCTTGTATTTGACAGAGGAGGGAGTATGCCATAAACAATATACCATTGAAAGTTAAATTCCATAAATTGATTTTTTGGCATATCACATATAATTTGCTGGTGAAATCAATGGTCAAAGTTATATTCAAATTATTAAGTGGTGTTGCATAAAAAGATGGAGGGCGTGAGAATTTGAATTTAGTCATCAAAGGCCAATAGATATACCTGGAAAGCTAATACAAAGAAAGACCATAGTCGATCAAAGCTTCTGAAGAGGTGCAAAAATGTACGAACTTCAACAAAATTAATTTTGGACATCCTCCGTGTGCTAACCACATGACCATGTGGCTGCATAGTGTATAAAACTAAAATTAGCTCGACTATCTTGCCAAATATAATTAGATTTGATCAAAGTCTTCAGCAACATGCATCTGAGTCAATGAGTGCAAATGCATACATGTCCACTTAGTCTCTAAATAATAATATGTCACCATTAAAAAAGGAATACAGACCAAAATTTGTTATGTGTGTATTATAGCTGCTTATATTACCTTATTGTATATGAGAGATATCCTGATACAACACCTGTACACGAACGATGTATTGCCCCATGCAATACATAAGTTTGTATTCCTTAACAAATGTTCCCGTTTAGTTCTTCTCCGTTCACACTGCTCACTCTCACCAGTGTGGCTTCAAATAAAACATGCTCAGTAGCAATACCGCATATTACAGGTTTCTTACATCACTCAGACGAGTGTGAATCAGTGCATGGGGAAGTGACAACAATAGTAGCGACCAAGTAGTAACAACTAACAAGCGTTGGGTAGCTGCAGAGTAATGAATCCCAACAGGGAGCAGATTACTTGAGGCTAGGTAGCTAAGCAATCCAGGCAGTTGACAGTCATGGATCCGTAGAAGTACTTCAGTCAGTGTTCGAGGTCGACATTTTGTGGTATCTCCTATGCTTTTCTCTACTCGACGACAAAGTCAGCGATTGCTTGAGACTTGATGGCTGATCGGTTCTTTTACACGGGCTCAAATTTTAAGAGCTCGACTTCCCACTTGGCCACAGGTCTGGTGGCGTCGTTGCTGTTGATGATGTCTGGGAGCGGGGCGTGGGTGACCACTGTGAATGTGTTTCCCTGAAAATTGTGGCATAGCTTCCGGGCTGCCTTGAATACGTCATACGTCATTTTCTTGTAAGGTGGGTAACGCAGATATTACTTGCACTGACGTGGTATACTGAACCGTCAACCCGCTGTTCCTTTCCTTGCTCTTCCAGTTTACTGCTATGACCATGCCTACCAACTGTGTGGTGGCGGATATGTACAGCAGCATCAGTTCGTCCTACCAATTGTCCTTTGCTTTGTCACTCCAGTGGACTTTACCGCCTTTGTCTAGGACATGGTATAACGAGAGTGCTTTTTCTCCAAGCAAGCATATGAACCGGCTTATGGCTGCTACGCATCCCGTTAGTTTAAGGAGTCCTCGTGCTGTCTCAGCTGGCTCGAGCTCGACGATGGCCTTGCTTCTCCGGGCTTGTCTCCATGCCTCGCCAGGATACAAGGAAACCGTGCAGCTTTCCATAGGGGACCCCGAAGATGCACGCTTCTGGGTTTAGTTCCATGCTGAACTGACGTGAATTTGCAACAAAATTCTCGAGGTTGGCTAGGAGGTTTGTTCCACTGGTTGATTTAATAACGATGTGGTCGACAAATTCTTCGACATTGATGCCCATCTGGTGATGCAGACACTTCTGCATAGTGCATTGATATGTTGGTCCGGTGTTCTTGAGCCCGAAGGGTATTGTCACATAAAGAAAGGCAAGAAACGTGTGATAGATGAAGTTATCTATTTGTCGGACTCCTTCATCCTGATTTGATGGTAGCCAGAATAAGCGTCCAGGAAGTAGAGTCTTTTGCAGTCTGTGGTGGAGTCTGTGGTCTAGTCATTAGGGGTAAGGGTAATGGGCCTTTGGGCATGCTTTGTTGAGGTCCATGTAGTCAACACACTCCTGCCAGGACCTGTTCTTCTTGCAGAACATCACGAGGTTGGCCAAACACTCGGGATTGGCAACCTCCGAGATAAGTCTTTGTTGTGTGGTGAAACATCGGAGGGCCTGCTTGATAGGCCCGGTATCCTTCCGAACGATCATGTCGCGCTCTGCTAGCGGGCATCGCTGCCATATCGGCAGGCTTCTAGGCGTAGATGCCCCATTGTTCCTCAGGAGCTATACGAGTGTGGCCTCCTGATGCGGGCTCATGCCCCCCACCCTATAATCACTGCATTCGTTGGATATTCGGGGTTCACCTAAAATTTCTTTGTTTCCTCAGTCAGTTGGATGGCCAGTCTAGGCTTGTCCTTGGTCTTGTGGGGTAGGTTGCAGATGCCGGATCAACAGATTTCTTGATTTCTTTGAGCTATGCGAAAGCTAGGGCGGCCTCTATGAGTTCAACATTGGCGACTTTCGCTTGAAGCGCATGTTTTGTGCTACCATGGACGGTGATCGTACCACTCGGCCCCAGTATCTTCAGGTAGAGATAACCATATGAAGGCCGCACCAAGAATGTTACATAGGCTGGAGTGCCGAGGATGATGTTGCCGCCCATACGAAACGGCGCGACTTCGAAGCGGATTGTTTGACCTAAAGTATAACTCGTCTCCAGAGATGACCTCCATATCAAGTGGTTCAAGGGTTTGCGTTTGTTTGCCAGATACAAACCATGGAAGCCGGTTGGTGAGTGGCTCACACGGGACATAGAAATTACCATCTTTTGTTATGGTGTCAGGGCAGATGACATTTATCCATTTGTCCCATTCATCAAGACGCAGGGGAGGCGGAAGCCCTCGGCCACCTGATCGGACACCAGGGAGAAATTTTACGGTTGGGGGATGTAAGCCAAATGTTCAGTGCGGTTGCGGACACGATTGGATAGACCACACCGCATGTAATCTTTTGAGCCCGTTGTGTGCTGGTGCCCTAGAAGATCATGTGGGCAGTTTGCGAACAGGCGGGATGGTGGATTGGTGAAGATCCAACCACTCCGTGAATGGCTAGGCTTGGCATATCCTCTAACGGCAGGGGTGATGGAGGACCATTGAGGCATGTCACCCTGCTGGTCGAAGTGAAACTCGAGTCTCCCGAAATGAATGGAGCAGACCGGGCAAGGCGAAGTCTTAGACGTTACCGTGGCCGGCGGCCACTAATTAGAAGGAACCGAAGATGAAATTTTGGCCTAGCATGGTCATCGTGCATAACTAGAGATCCGATCTATGGTCGGTGTCCGGCCAACATATTCCCACTTGGCGCGCCAACTGACAATACATGAAACTGTGAGTACCCTCATTAGGGAGGTAAACATGGTTGGAAGTACCAAAAGGGAGTACGCACAAAGGGGTTACCCACATTGGTCGCCTAGGGTGAGGTAATATCCTATGTCCTTATTTGTGTTTTGTATTGGTATGGGAAAACTTCGTGCGAGGGGCTTCCAAGATGATGTGATTGTGACTACCAAGAGTATGATTTATGGATTCAATGGGAATGGCTAACCCTATCCTCGCCTTATATAGGAGACAAGATCTAGGGTCGACACGCTCGTAACTGACCTCACATCATGGTTTTCTTTGGTTCTACGCCAATATGGTCCCTCTCCCTTCGAGCCAGGATCCTGGGATGCTCCCTTGAGTTGGAAAGCCCCTTGGGCCCTGAGGCCCTCCCAAAACCAGACTTCCTATCCGATGGGCCTGCCCTAATACATTGTACCATTTGAGTAGTCCTAGAACTTATTAAGAACATCGCCGAGGAGAATTCGGTGAGTTGCGGAGTCGTGCAAGGTAGCACGTTCAGTCGTCATCATGTTTGTGAGTCATCGCCATATGAAAGTGCTCGTCTCTGTGAAGATGTGTTCAGTTGAAGCGGTGTCCACAATGTTTCTTGAGTTACGTCGATGTCCTCCTGGAGCTCCCTGGTTGTTGCCAGCATGGATTTGGTTTGATGCCGAAGGCAGACGGTCGTAGGCAAAGTTATCATAAACTAGTGAGGTGTGCGACCAATGGAAGGCGAATCTAGTGTAAGTAAGGACAATAGAACTATGCATTCGGCAAACCGAATGCAAGGCAGTGGCCCAGCAATGGCATTGGCACAACAGAGGAGAGCAAAAGAGGTGTACTTGTGTTTAGCTGATTTGTCAACATATTGTGAAACTACAACAAGTTAAGATCATGGAGAGCACAAGGAGACGCCATGTTTGGATTCGAGAGAGGTTGTTGGAACTAATCTAAATTTCTAAACATGTCCTAGTTACCAAATCATATACGTATCTGCAGTACATGCCTTGGTAACTTTTGTTTACCAAGATTAGAAAGTTATCAAGTTCAGTACCACATGTCTTCGATTGTATCAGGCTTGGACCTGTCCATGTTGGGGTAGGATTTCAAGCTCAGGTCGGCTTGCTACGTGTACGTTAGGTCCTGTAAAAGAATATTTGTACTACCTCTGTTTTTAAATGTAATATGGTTTGACAATTTTAATTGAACTACCCAAACATATTATATTTAGCAACAGAGGGAGAGTTTTGTAACCAGACAGTTGGTCAATTCCAGCATGAAAGCCTCAGGCTAGGGTGTGGATGGGACATGGGAACCCAGATTGACGGCACCTGAGGGCGCGTCGATGACCTCCAGAACCATCACAATTGTCGCTGGAAGAGAGACGTGGATGTGATAGTAGAGGGATAATACTGATGCTAGATGTTTAGAGAGCAGATTTAGTCCCAAGGAGTAACTTTTGAGAGATAAATGCTCAAATTTTGAGTTACTAAAATATAGGAGAAGAGCTGGGTAGGTCTTAATCCCATAAACAATTTTCTATGGATTAATGGATTAGAGGGGATGGGCTATAGATGCTCTAATCGTGTGCCTTCTCTTGATTTCCTCCCTCAGCTAAAATCTCTACGTGGGTGGTCCCTCAAGTTATTTCCATTTGCACCATAGCTCAAAAATGTTGGTAGGCCAACAAAAAACGCTGAGGTGGCACAAAGATGGAGAATTCATTCGGTCCGTGTTTATTCCCTAAACTAAAACTGATTTTAACGAGATTTAATAGTGAGTGGGGCTTGGACTCCTGTGGCATATATGCTTAACTAAGGTCACTGATTACTCCATGTTTCCTTAATTAATTAGCAAACCCAATCAGAGAATGGCCACGGGGGCCTCTGCTAGGCATGCCAAATCGCTAGTAACTTGGGAGTGTAGGGAATGGTTCAGTAGTGAGCAAAATTGTATGTTGTTGTCCCGAGTTTGCCATTTGTAGCGATGGTGTCTTTGGCGCAGCACATAGCTCGCTGAACCAACAAAATTGGTACTTCACTGTTTAGGGAGCACCGATGCGGTTGAGGGAGATATAGAGTATTATACATAAGTTAATGGAGTTCACATGCAATTTTATCAAAAATATATCAAACCAGATAGGAAATACTTTTGTATTTTCAATCTGGAAAGTTCTGCACAGATGTAGTTCAATGTTTAGTTTATTTCCCATAGGCCACTATACTAGACAAACTGAGGTTGTGAAGGTTAATGATGCATGCTATATATGTTATGCTGATGTAAAATCATGCGTTGGAAAATCAATATAAAAGAAGAATCATTTTTCTGTCAGATTGCAGATGGCATCTCTTGCACAAAAGAACAATGCAAAAGATTAGTGAGTAACCTCAGTTACGTTTTTCATTTTCTTAGCTGCCGAAAAAAAGTCAGCTCCTAGATCCATTGGCCACCCAAGCTGATTAAAGCATTTCTTCAACCTTAAAGTGTGGAGGTTTATGACAAAAAGGTGGTAAGTAAGAAATGGTATTTGTTTCCTAAATATCTTAGCTGTTAGTTTTTGGAAGCACAATAAATTTAACTATTCGAAACAACTTACCAGAAGACTTCATTCAGGTCATCATAGTTTCTCCACATTGAGTGGCTCACTGTGCCATGTTTATTCACTAGAGCTTCCTTTTGCATCAAATGAACATTAAAGAAATAAACAATGTCAAAGAAAATTTAGGAAAGAAAACAAAAACAATATAGCATCAAAGCACATACCTTCCGGATAACATTATAGATGGGTTGAATAACCAGCTTTAGAAATGCATCATCCCGGCCGTCTGGCCGAAAGAGTGGGTCAAAAGAACTAGAAATTATGCCATATAAATCCCTTGCCATCTGGCTCATCAATTTAGAGGAAACAAGATAAATTATTCAGTCAATATATGTTAAGACATACCCACAATAGGGTCAATTTATGGAAAAATAATGTATGTAGTTCCATTTTTAAATATGTCTGAAATACGTACGAAATAATGAACAACAAAATAAATAACAAAATTAAACAATTACATATTATTCATAAAACCACCTCTTATTTTTTTAATTCAGTCGACATAGTTTCCGTGGAGTTTACGGTCATCCATACAAATATGTAAAAAATATTGAACAAGAAACTGCACAAAACGATACCTCGCTCCGCATACCGTGCAAAAGTGTAGTGTTAAATAATAACCCAGTGGCAAGAATCTTCAATGGAACACCCATGAATTCAGATCTTCCATAAAGATGTGGTTTACCAAAAATTCTCTCATTTTGCATGGGTGAGTAGGGATGCATTATGCACGACTATTCTCAGATTTGTGCTCATTTGTTTTTCGTTTTTGCTCAGCCCGCTTGGTTGTGTAATTAACTTTTTACTACTGTTTCAATACACCGAGCCGTGAAGTTTTGGATTTTTCTCAAATACTGTGATAAATTATTATTTTTCAAATAACTTCAGTGACGTATACCATCACAACATGCAGTGCATGAGAAGGCATTTCTTCTTCATATGATGCAATTTATATAGTCCATTGGTCGGTGTGATTTAAATGACATGAATAGCTCTATCAGGTTCACATGTACACCAAACAAAAGCTACATTGGGATTTACTGCCTTGATAGCATCAGTGACGCTGCAAGCAAAAGAAACTAAACATACTATCTTCTCAAGAAAATAGCAAGCAGAGCTTCTGAAATATATCACCTGCAGAGAATTTATTAAATGTAGAAATCTCACATACAAGCACACAGTTTAGCACTTACATGGTGGAATATATAACAAAGGCATTCAGGCATAAAGCGAACATTTGAAGCTTCACCCCAGATCAGAAAATACAACCCAACATAAAGAAGTTCTGGTTGCTGTGTGGCGGGCCTGGTGGCACTGCTTGGAATTCTGCAATGCAATGTTGTTTATAGTTAACAAGGTTGTTCATTCTTTGGAACAGATGTGAAACAAACTGGTACATTACTTACTCGATGTTTGACTCCAAATCCAGATAACGGCACCAGGAAATGTAATTTTGAAAAAGTTTCTTCATCAAGTATATCACTGTACTACTTTGTATCTGGAAGTCACAGTGGAAACTCATGAATCCGTTTAACATGATTAAATTAATCGGAACTGGAAATTATAATCAAACAGGCTTGAACAAGTAATATTTATTTAACATTGGTAAATTAAAAGGAAGTTTAGATGAAACGATTTACCACATGATTGGATCTTTCACCGTGGCGGGCAGTACGCCCTTCTCTCATTTGAATGTTTGCAAGCAGCAAGATCAAATTCTCCTTTTGATTCTCTACATTGTCTTTCTACAACAATGAAAACGATTACAGAGCTTTTGCACACAAAAAATTAAAAAGAATGTGCAAAAATAGAGCCCCGGCAGTCGGCAAATGGCCATCAAAGTTAAGACCCACCAGACTAGTTCTTTACTAGAGCACAGAAGAAATAACAAATGCCAATAAGTAGGTAAAAAATAATTCAATACTCTCTCCGCACCAAAATAAGTGTCTCAACTTTAATACAACTTTGTACTAAAGTTAATATAAAGTTGAGACACTTATTTTGGGATGGAAGGAGTAGTTAACATGTTTTTTATTTTGTTTGTATCCTCAAGTATAGCACTATTTTTTAGTATGTTGTATGTTTTCTTTCATGATTTAAGAAAAACACGCTAAAAGGGGTTGATCATCGCTCCTGGATTTGCTGATTCAAGTAGGATTCCACCCCCTCTTGCCAACAAATCGAAATAAGGCTTACTGTCTTTTATTTCTTCTCCTGTAATTTCTATAGTATAGACACCCCCTGATCCCTTTATTTATTTTTTAGTTTGGTCACTCTGGTTGCCTCCAACACATTCTGGATGGGAAGCCTCTCATACCATCTTCAAGGTTCAAGAAAAAAGCGTAATTTGCTCAAAAAAGGCAAAAGCAAAAAGCTCAACATAACCAAATAGTGCATGTTGCCATCACCGTGAGTATTAAATTCCTGAGTCGATGGCACAAAAATTATTCAAATCACTAAACATTTTCCAGCTGGTCTATAGCCTTGACTTGAAACGAATTTTAAGATGGAAAAAATTCATCATGATAAAAAATTTGAATTTTTTTTACAGATTATGTCATGCAAGATTTGGATCAGGTAGGGGGTCTCCAACAACGTGTAGCCTAGCATCACCAACACGATCAGGTCTGACGGTTGGATGTGAGCAAAGGTGGGGGAGGTTGGACTGGAAGCGCTGCTCCCGGAGGTGCATAGCACTTAAGCGTGTTACGTTCTAATCTTGTGGTCCATGTAAATAACTTATCCTGGGGCTTGTAAATAACTTTTTCTTCTAGCAATGCATCGAGAAGCACTACTTTTTTGTGCTTTTTTTTAAAGGTAATAGTCTAAGAGTGCATGATGAGTTTAAGTATCGGTGGTTCCGCACCTGAAATCCAAATGTTTGCCTGAGCCAATCAAGCAAATCATGAATAATGGGTCCATCTATTTGTCCAGGCACGGAAGATGAATCCAGTCTTGGGTGAAGAAGCTCTACTGCGGCTTTAATCTGCATTTCTCACAGCACAAGAAATCTGCCATATTAGCCAAAGCAATAATAATCCAAAGGAAAATCAGACGCTTTATGACCAGACCTCGGGAATTTCCATTACTGGATGTGGAGCACTAACGTCCAGGGGTAGAATGTTGTAAGCTTTCTCCTTCTCAACCACTTTAGCATCCTGACCAAACTACAAACCAGTTGCTCCAAGATATTATATTTCAATATGAGGAGATGCAGTATCAAATATTTGTAATTGCTGGATGTAGAACCTCGCTGTGAGCGCTTCCGGATTCCACGGTGTGCATGGGCTCCTCCGTGATCTCCATGGTCGCCCTTCAGCACAGCCGGGCAGGGCGGCACGGTAGTGGCGAGGAAGGGGAGTGGATGTGAGCCGAGCTTCGTAAGAGAGAAGAGGGGAATAAAGATGTTGATGGAGTGTGGATAGGGAGTGCGCTTTGGGGCTATGGATTCCACGGGGACTTGATTTGCCAAATGTGGCTTCTTTTTCTTTTGCTTTTAAGTCTGGAGAATTCGTACGACCAAGGAGGGAAGCGAAATTGGTAACACAAAAGGAACGAGGCGTACTGAGTACTGCTGAGTGCTGCTGAGTACTGAGTCGCACCTTTCACTTTTTAAAGGGAAAAATAAAGTCGACATCCCCTGCTGCTGCTCCCTTTTCGCTTTATTTCTTTGATATATGGTATGTGCTTTTTCAGTGTCCGCTTTCACTCTTTGATTCATGTCACGCCTTTTATAGTGGTCTAATAAGCCTACCTAGACGGAGTGAGTAGTTAGCTGCGTTCAAAATATATTCCCTCCATCTGGCTGTTTCAGACCCCATTTTTTTGTTGATGAAATATAGGACCGTAGTCTTAAATTAAATTTCTCTTACAAAGCCACGCGTTGGGAAGTTGAATAAAATAAAGACAATTCCATATTTGGCCCTTTATTAAAATTTGCTTCCCTTTTTGGCCCCTTCAACTATTTTCTTTCCTTTTTGACAATTAAACTTCATTTTGTGCCCTATGTGACCCTTCATCCATTTTTCCATCCAATGATGTTAACTGGCACATGCAATGACATCTTTGCCCTTGATGGTAGTATGTCACCAGAAAAGAGAAGAGAAGGGGCATGAACGAAAAAAGAAAAAAGGGGAGGTGGAGGTATCTGTGTTGGGAGTTTTTTAAAATTTTGTATGGAAAATTCTGTGCTGGTAGTTAAAATGCAACACAACCTCCCGTACGTGTCCGCATAGGTTTCTTGCTCTTCCATGTTAAAACACAACATAATCAAGCTAGCACACGCAAGCAGCTTGATTGATTTTCAAGTAGCAGAAGTGTACGTGCAAGCTAGCAGGCTGGCAGCTTAATTGATTATGGCCTAACTCTTGCCTAGATGTACGTATGCTACTAGCTTCTGCTCGATCGATCTGATCGTCTCTCGGAACGTAGCGACTTCTCCACTTGGAAGGAACGCCAAACAAATAGATGGATTGCAACAGGCTATCTGGTGCAACTCGTCGGCCGGAGAGTACATACATACGTGCACGGCTATGGTGCACGTACTGATACACTAGTAGAAAACAGGGCTATGATCCAGGCCGGCTCAGCCCATTAGTCCCGGTTCAGTGTAGAACCGGGACCAATATGGGCATTGGTCCCGGTTCGTGAGCCCAGGGGGCCGGCCGGGCCACGTGGGCCATTGGTCCCGGTTCGTCTGGACCTTTTTGTCCCGGTTGGTGGGACGAACCGGGACCAATGGGCCTCGCTCCTGGCCCATCACCATTGGTCCCGGTTGGTGGCTTGAACCGGGACCACAGGCTTCCCTTTAGTCCCGGTTCATGCCACCAACCGGGACCAATGAGGTGCCTATATATATCCCCTCGCGCAAGAGCAGAGCACAGTGCTCTGTTTTTTCTGGCCGAGGGGGAGAGGGTTTTGTGGTGCTCTAGCTCACCTCCTATGCACATGAGGTGTTCGATGGAATGCCCGAGCCACACTACTTAAGCTTTCTCCTCTCGAAGCTCGACCTCCAAGCTCCATTTTCCTCGAGATTTGTCTAGATTTAGCGGTCCGTCACGCCCCGTCCCCGTCTTCACCGCCGTCGATCACCCGCGCCGATCTCATCACCGACACCACCGTGGTGAGCCTCTTGTTCTTATCTTCTTTCTGAAAGGAAAAATATTCTTACTTGTATGTTTAGATAGATACTTGTATCATTTTCTTACATTTATTATTGCATCTTATATAGTGCGATGGTTTTGGTATCCGCCCCCGTCGGCCCTCGTCCTGTCTATGATTCGGATTTGGTATGTATATTATCTTTATAACTATTGGTTCATTTATTGTTTATGAAAATTATGCCGACCAACGTGACATAGATTTTATTTATCTAGGATGTATGTGAATCGGAAATGCCAACCGACCCTATTGTCGAGAGGTTAAATTTAGTTGAAGAAGAAAACAATTTGTTGAAGGAAAAAATAAAAAAAATTGAGGAGGAGAAGATGATATTGGAGTTGCATGTTGCGGATGTCGTCGATGATCACAAGATCAAGATGGATGCAATGCGCTTGAAGATTAGAAAGATTAGAAAATATGCCATTCAATTGTTACCTTGGTTGCGATTATGATCGCATTTGTTTTCGCATTGAAATGTTTTACATAGTTTCAATGTATGGTTTAATTAATTAGATGCTCTGGAGAGCTATATGTTGTTAGATGAGAACTATGTATGCACTTTGGTTTTAATGTGATGATGAACTTCTATTAATTTGGACACTTAATTATATATAATGCACGCAGATGAACCGGCAATGGATGTACGGTGACAGACACACCCGCGAGTACATTAAGGGCGTGCATGAGTTTCTCGATGCGGCTGAGGCAAACAAGCAGAATGGTTTTATGTGTTGTCCATGCACTGAATGTGAGAATACGAGGTCTTACTCTAACCGGAAAATCCTTCACTCCCACCTGCTTTACAAGGGTTTCATGCCACACTATAATGTTTGGACAAGGCACGGAGAAATAGGGGTTATGATGGAAGACGGCGAAGAAGAAGAGTACGATGACAACTATGTGCCCCCTGAATACGGTGATGCTGCAACGGGGGGAGCTGGTGAAGATCAAGAGGAACCAGACGATGTGCCCAATGATGCTGCCACGGGTGAAGCTGCTGAAGATCAAGAGGAACCAGATGATGTGCCCGATGATGATGATCTCCGCCGGGTCATTGTCGATGCAAGGACGCAATGCATTAGTCAAAAGGAGAAGCTGAAGTTCGATCGCATGTTAGAGGATCACAAAAAAGGGTTATACCCCAATTGCGAAGATGGCAACACAAAGCTCGGTACCGTACTGGAATTGCTGCAGTGGAAGGCAGAGAATGCTGTGGCTGACAAAGGATTTGAGAAGCTACTGAAAATATTGAAGAAGAAGCTTCCAAAGGATAACGAATTGCCCGACAGTACATACGCAGCAAAGAAGGTCGTATGCCCTCTAGGATTGGAGGTGGAGAAGATACATGCATGCCCTAATGACTGCATCCTCTACCGCGGTGCATACAAGGATCTGAACGCATGCCCGGTATGCGGTGCGTTGCGGTATAAGATCAGACGAGATGACCCTGGTGATGTTGACGGCGAGCCCCTCAGGAAGAGGGTTCCTGCGAAGGTGATGTGGTATGCTCCTATAATACCACGGTTGAAACGTCTGTTCAGAAACGAAGAGCATGCCAAGTTGATGCGATGGCACAGTGAGAACCGAAAGAAAGATGGGAAGTTGAGAGCACCCGCTGACGGGTCGCAGTGGAGAAAAATCAAGAGAAAGTACTGGGATGAGTTTGCAAAGGACCCAAGGAATGTATGGTTTGCTTTAAGCACGGATGGCATTAATCCTTTCGGGGAGCAGAGCAGCAATCACAGCACCTGGCCCGTGACTCTATGTATGTATAACCTTCCTCCTTGGATGTGCATGAAGCGGAAGTTCATTATGATGCCAGTTCTCATCCAAGGCCCTAAGCAACCCGGCAACGAAATTGATGTGTACCTAAGGCCATTAGTTGAAGAACTTTTACAGCTGTGGAATGGAAACGGTGTACGTACGTGGGATGAGCACAGACAGGAGGAATTTAACCTTAAGGCGTTGCTGTTCGTGACCATCAACGATTGGCCCGCTCTCAGTAACCTTTCAGGACAGACAAACAAAGGATACCACGCATGCACGCACTGTTTAGATGACACTGAAAGTATATACCTGGACAAATGCAGGAAGAATGTGTACCTGGGCCGTCGTCGATTTCTTCCGGCCAACCATCAATGTCGAAAGAAAGGCAAGCATTTCAAAGGCGAGGCAGATCACCGGAAGAAGCCCGCCATGCGCACCGGTGATCACGTGCTTGCTATGGTCAATGATTTACACTACGTAATCTTTGGAAAGGGTCCCGGTGGACTAGCTGTTCCGAATGACGCTGAGGGACATGCACCCATGTGGAAGAAGAAATCTATATTTTGGGACCTACCCTACTGGAAAGACCTAGAGGTCCGCTCCTCAATCGACGTGATGCATGTGACGAAGAACCTTTGCGTGAACCTGCTAGGCTTCTTGGGCGTGTATGGGAAGACAAAAGATACACCTGAGGCACGAGAGGACCTGCAATGTTTGCATGAAAAAGACGGCATGCCTCCGAAGCAGTATAAAGGTCCTGCCAGCTACGCTCTTACGAAAGAAGAGAAAGAAATCTTCTTTGAATGCCTGCTCAGTATGAAGGTCACGACTGGCTTCTCGTCGAATATAAAGGGAATAATAAATATTCCAGAGAAAAAGTTTCACAACCTAAAGTCTCATGACTGCCACGTGATTATGACGCAACTGCTTCCGGTTGCATTAAGGGGGCTTCTACCGGAAAACGTTCGATAAGCCATTGTGAAGCTATGTGCATTCCTCAATGCAATCTCTCAGAAGGTGATCGATCCAGAAATCGTACCAAGGCTAAGGAGTGCTGTGGCGCAATGTCTTGTCAGTTTCGAGCCGGTGTTCCCACCATCCTTCTTCAATATCATGACGCACGTCCTAGTTCATCTAGTCGACGAGATTGTCATCATGGGGCCCGTATTTCTACACAATATGTTCCCCTTTGAGAGGTTCATGGGAGTCCTAAAGAAATATGTCCGTAACCGCGCTAGGCCAGAAGGAAGCATCTCCATGGGCCATCAAACAGAGGATGTTATCGGGTTTTGTGTTGACTTCATTCCTGGCCTTAACAAGATAGGTCTCCCTAAATCGCGGTATGAGGGGAGACTGACTGGAAAAGGCACTCTGGGAAGAGACTCAATAATATGCAGGGACAGATATTTTTGGTCTCAAGCACACTACACAGTTCTACAGAACTCTACCTTGGTGACCCCGTATGTCGATGAACACAAGAACAATCTGCGCTCCAAACACCCGGAGCAGTGCGACGACTGGATTACATGTGAACACATCAGGACTTTCGGCAGTTGGTTGGAAACACGTCTCAGAGGTGACAACACTGTTTGTGATGAGTTGTACTTGTTGTCCAGGGGACCATCTTTGACTGTATTGACTTACAAAGGATACGAGATAAATGGGAATACATTTTACACGATCGCCCAAGATCAAAAGAGCACCAACCAAAACAGCGGTGTCCGCTTTGATGCAGCAACCAAGAGCGGAAAGGACACATATTATGGTTACATAGTGGACATATGGGAACTTGACTACGGACCTGATTTTAAGGTCCCTTTGTTTAAGTGCAAATGGGTCAATCTGTTAGGCGGCGGGGTACAGGTAGACCCACAGTACGGAATGACAACAGTGGATCTGAAAAATCTTGGGTACACTGACGAACCGTTCGTCCTAGCCAATGATGTGGCACAGGTTATCTATGTGAAGGACATGTCTACCAAACCGAGAAAAAGAAAAGATAAGGAAGCGAATACATCATACGATGAGCCAAAGCGCCACATAGTTCTTTCAGGAAAAAGGGACATCCTGGGAGTGGACGGCAAGACAGACATGTCTGAAGATTATGAAAAGTTTCATGAAATTCCTCCCTTCAATGTCAAGGCTGACCCAAGCATCCTGATAAACAATGAAGATTATCCATGGTTACGGCGCAATAAGCAAATGACACAAGCGAAGAAAAAGTGAAGACTTTCTCCCGCAATAAGCAAATGCTATGTGGGTGAAATTATGATACCATCCCAACTTTCAACTTTTTCAGAGTTCATTTGAAATGCTTTCATGTCTTATGGTTCGAACTTTGATACTTCGAAAGTGATTGTCCATTTTGTACACGAAGTGCATCAAGTTTTTGTCGTAACCCTCTCTACTTTTTGGAACATGCTATGTGGGTGAAATGATGATACCATGCCAACTTTCAACCTTTTCAGAGTTCATTTTGAAAGGCTTTCCAATTTCAAAGTCATTTAGCTCAAAGAATGAATTAATAGCAGACAGAATGAACTACAAAATTTTTATGAAAATAAAAAAAATCAATTAAAATATTATGTTATGATCAACTAAAATAAAACTATAATATTCTTCAATAGCAAAAAGAATATAATTTGCGTGACCTAAAATCAAACTATAAGTATTTAATTGTAAGTATAAATAAAAAATAAATAGCAAAGAAGAAAAAAATTCTAATTTTATAGTAAAGTTATTCATAAACTAGTGATTCACACAAATTTTTTAAAATTCAAATTTAAACTATTTAAAATTTAAAACTAATGGCACTAACAGAAAGTTTATAATTTTTGTGACCTAAAAGCAAAAAGAAATCACTAAAAAACTGTAAGTATTTAGTTGTAAGTAGAAATAAAAAATAAATAGAAAAAAATTCTAATTTTATAGTAAAGTTATTCATAAACTAGTGATTCACACAAATTTTTAAAAATTCAAATTTAAACTATTTAAAATTTAAAACTAATGGCACTAACAGAAAGTTTATAATTTTTGTGACCTAAAAGCAAAAAGAAATCACTAAAAAACTGTAAGTATTTAGTTGTAAGTAGAAATAAAAAATAAATAGAAAAAAATTCTAATTTTATAGTAAAGTTATTCATAAACTAGTGATTCACACAAATTTTTAAAAATTCAAATTTAAACTATTTAAAATTTAAAACTAATGGCACTAACAGAAAGTTTATAATTTTTGTGACCTAAAAGCAAAAAGAAATCACTAAAAAACTGTAAGTATTTAGTTTTAAGTAGAAATAAAAAAACTAAAAAACCAAAAAAATGTAGAAATAAAAAAGAAAAAACCAAAAAAAATGCCACCTACTGGGCCTCCATGGCCTGAATACGACTAGAAACCCTACATGGGCCAGGATTCAGGCCCGCAGAAGGCCCAATAGGCCCACAGGCAAAGCAGTGTCAAATTAGGCCCATAGGCCTGCAGTTCAGAGGAGTTCGAGAGGGAGGAGGCAGCAGAGCTTATAAACTGGTGTCGGGCGCTGTCATCTAGCGATGTGGGACTAAACTTTTGGGCGCGGGGCAGCACAAGGGTATTGGTCCCGGTTGGTGGCACCAACCGGGACTAAAGGGGACATTGGTCCCGGTTCGTGTCACCAACCGGGACCAATGGCCTTCGCTTCCCGCCCTTTGGGCTGCCGAAAAGAGGCCTTTGGTCCCGGTTGGTGGCTCGAACCGGGACTAAAGGGGGCAATGGTCACGGTTGGTGCCACCAACCGGGACCAATGCTCCGTCTATATAAGCCACACTTGTGAAAATTTTGGTACAGTTTCTTCGATCGCCGCCAGGCTGCCCCTCTGCTCGCCTCGCCGTCGCCGCCGTTGCCCCTGCCCCGCCCCCAAGCGCGCCCTGCCTCGCCGTCGTCGCCGACCCTGAGCCGCCCAGCCGTCGCCCTCTCCCTCGCCCTCGAGCTCCGCCGTCCCCGAGCCCCCAAGCTCCTACCCCGCGCGCCCCCGGCCCGAGCTCCGCCGTCTGTTGCCGCTGAGCGCGCCCCGCCGTCGCCCTCGCCCTCGCCGACCCCGAGCCCGTCCTCGTCGCCGTCGCCCCCGACGCCGGCCGCCCGCGTCTCCTCCCCGATCCCTCCGGGAGAGGTAGCCCATCCTCTCCTTCCTTCCCTGCTCCAAATTTGCAAAATATTGATATGATGTAGATGTATGTATGTATGTATGAGTTGGGGAGAAAGTTTATAATTTTTGTTCATATATACTGTAGATGCATGTATGTATGATGAATTTTGATATTTTTCTGTTCATATATAATGTAGATGTATATGTATGTATGGAATGATATTGATGGATGTATGTATATAGAACATTCGTAGAAAATATGACCAATGTCCCCCTCCGGTTCACTCGGGAACACTATTTGTAGAAGGAGAAGAAGAAGGAGAAGACGAGGAGAGGAAGAAATGGAAGAGGAGAAGAAGAAAGGAATAGAGGAGAAGAAGAGAAAATTAGAATATATATTCTATTTTCTCTTTTCTCCTCTATTCCTTTCTTCTTCTCTTCTTTTTTTTCTTCGACACATGGGGGGGGGGGTCGAGAACGTCGGACATTCATGAGAGAGGCGAGGAAGAAGGGGAAGAAGAGGGATAAGAAGAGGAGAGGAAGAAGAGGAAGTCTTCTCCTCTATTCTTTCTTTTCTTCTTTTTTCTTCTTCTTCTTCCTCTTTATTTTATCGGGAACGAGGGTCGTCGAGAGGTCGAGGAGTGGTAGAGGAGAAACCCTAAATAGAAAGTATCGTCGGTGTGAGATACATGTACCGTCGGTGTCGGACACTACACCCACATCCCACAAGTGGCGCGGGCTTCGACGCCCACGTCACTTGTGGGACGTGGATGTAGTGTCCGACACCGAAGGCCACATGTATCTCACACCCACGATACTTGCTAGCTATTTAGGGTTTCCTCTACCGAAAAGAAGAGGAGAAATAAATAAGAAGAAGAAAAAAGAAGAAAAAGAAGAGGAGGAGAAGAAAGGAATAGTGGAGAAGAAGAGAAAATAGAATTTCTTCTCCACTATTCCTTTCTTCTTCTCCCCTTTTTTTTCTTCTTTTCTTCTTCTTCTTCTTCTTCTTCTTCTTCTTCTTCTTATTCTTATTAGCCGAAAGTAGAGAGAGGTTTCCTAGTGTCAAAGTATTGAAGAAATCCATGCCTTCATCATTAGCCGGAAGTAACCAGGGCATGTTGGTACGAAGTTCTGCAAAGTTGTTCTGGAATGGAGTCCTGGATAGAATAATCCACCTTTTGGTACCAATTCAGCAAAGGCCTTCCAAATAGCGATATTCAGAAGGCTCTTGCTGAACTTTGTACCAAAAGGCGGATTATCCTATCTGGGAGTCCGTTCCAGAACAACTTTCAAGAGCTTCGTACCATCATGCACATGTTACTTTCGCCTAATGATGAAGACATGGTTTTGTTGAATCCTTTGACACTACGCAACCTCTCGACCCCTCGGCGATCCTCTCGAACATGAGAGGAAGAAGAGGATCGTCGAGGGGTCGAGGGTTCCAGGGTCGTCGAGGGGTCGAGGATCGCCGAGGGGTCGAGAGAGGTTTCCTAGTGTCAAAGTATTTGAAGAAATCCATGCCTTCATCATTAGCCGGAAGTAACCAGGGCATGTTGGTACGAAGTTCTGCAAAGTTGTTTTGGAATGGAGTCCCGGATAGAATAATCCGCCTTTTGGTACCAATTCAGCAAAGGCCTTCCAAATAGTGATATTCGGATGGCTCTTGCTGAACTTTGTACCAAAAAGCGAATTATCCTATCTGGGACTCCGTTCCAGAACAACTTTGAAGAGCTTCGTACCATCATGCACATGTTACTTTCGCCTAATGATGAAGACATGGTTTTGTTGAATCCCTTGACACTAGGAAACCTCCCGACCCCTCGGCGATCCTATCGAACATGAGAGGAAGAAGAGGATAAAAAAAGAAGAGGAAGAAGAAAAAAAAGAGGAGAAGACAAAATAGAGGAGATCTTCTCCTCTATTCTTTCTTCTCCTCTTATTTTTCTTCTTCCACTTTTTTTTATCGGGAACGAGGGTCGTCGAGGGACATAGATGTCGTGTCGTCGTTGTCGATATATACCCCCTCCCGATAGCTTACTATGATTAGGTAGCTAGTTCTACGTTTGGCACTAATATATCCATCTTTCATGTTTGAATAATAATTGCCATGTTGTAAATATTTGTAGAAACTATAGACACCGCCCTAGACGAAGTAACAAAAGAAGCGTTGTTGAGGGACATAATCGCAGAAGGAAGTGATGCCATCTCGTTGTTTCTCAACGAAACCGATGGTCTGGAAGGAGAGGGTGAACAAGCTGGCTACGGTGACCTAATGCCGGTGCAAGAAGAAGAACATGAGGACGGCTCCGGTGACCCAATGCCGGTGCAAGAAGGAGACCGTGATGACGGCTCCGGTGACCGAACCGAGTCCGGCCAGGTATATATATTAGTTAAGCCTATGCTGACTAGCTGATTGATGCATTCATTGTTTTGGTATGTACACATATTAATTAAGTCTTTGTTCTTTTTTTCTAGCCCTCCGGATCGAGCACAACTTCGGTAAAGAGACGAGGCCCGAAGAAAAAGTTGAGCTCAGATGAAAAGTTTGAGATCATAGCAATCGCGCCCGACGGCCAACCTATTGAACCCCTCCGGACAAAGAGCGCAGTTGTTGCTCAGTGCGGGGTTCTGGTTAGGGACAAGATCCCGATAAGCATCCAGCAATGGTTTAAGCCGGCTACAGAAGACCCTGGGTCTCTTATGTTAATGATATGCAGAAAAATGATCTTTGGACTGAGCTGAAGTCAAATTTCACCCTACCACCTGAGGATAATCCAGAGAACCCAGTTAAAGAGAAATTAATCAAGTCTTTTGCTCTGAAGAGGATGGCAGAACTATTCAGGAGGTGGAAGAAAGAGCTGAATAAGTTTGTCGAAAATAATGAGACACCAGAATTCAAGGGCAGATATGAGAAGATCAGAGATCACTGGCCCGCATTTGTGGCCCACAAGACATCGGAAAAGAGTAAGAAGATGTCGGCGACAAACAAGCAAAATGCTGCGAAGAAGAAGCTTCACCATCGCACGGGGTCAGGTGGCTACCTCGTAGCCCGGCCTAAGTGGTCCAAGACTGAGAATGATCTGGTTCACATAGGGATCGAACCAGAGACAATTAACTGGCCAGACCGTTGCCGGACGTGGTTCTTCGGGGCTGGCGGAACACTGGACCCTGTAACAGGGAAGTTCACTTGGACGAACGATCAAATGGACATACCAGTCAGTAAGCTTAAGCAGTATATCGAAGCAGCGCAGGAAGGGATGTTCCTTCCAGACAGAGAGAACGACGAGCTCACAATGGCCCTCGGGAATCCTGAGCACCCTGGACGGACACGAGGCACGCCAGGCTCCATTCCGTGGAAGGTTGGGTTTCCGGACGCAGGCGGTTACAAATCCCATGAGAGGAGGAAAAAAGTGCAGCAGACCCAAATGCAGGCGCTGAAAGCAAGGGTAGACGCGATAGAGGAACGAGAAGCAAATCGCAGCAAACGTACTGCCGAAGCCTCCCCCGAAGCTACCCCGCCATCTCAGCGCAGAAGCAGCGTGGCTTCCACTGAGCTGCTTCAGCCGGAGCATGCCTTGACGGCTCCTGCTAGCTATCCCGTGGATGCTATAACGGAGTCTCAAAATTGCCACCTTATGACGCAATGGATGAATTTGAAGGTCAAGGCGGCTGTTGGCTCTGTTTTTCCTACTGAACCCGACGCAACTTTTCACTGCCGGCCGATTCCAGAAGGATATGCTAGGGTGATGGTGGATGAGATAATGGTGGGATTTGAGGACCTCCAGCTTGACCACCCTACCGGTGAAGGGGAGACTCGGCCGGGGTCTGCTCTAAAGACTCCATGCCTATGGCGGAAGGAGCTCATCAACCTTCCGAACTGGACGCCACCACCTCCTCCTCCTCCTCCGGCGAGTCAGGGCACTTCGCCTCCACCGCCTCCTCGTCCGGTGGGTGACGATCAGGGCCCTCGGCCGGCTCCTTCTCCGGCGCGTGGCGGCACTCCGCCTCCTCCGCCTGCGCCGACGCGCCCAAGCAGCCAGCCTCCTCCTTCTCCGCCTCGTCGGCAAGGGCGAAAGAGACCTGCCACCGCTCCAGCTGCTCCGGCGCGTCGTAGTCCTTCTCCTCCGCCTCTTAAGCAAGTAAAGAAGACAACCGCTACGTCTGCTCGGTCGGCGTCTAGCAGTACAACCAGAGGCGGGAGGACATACAGATTCGGTCCTTCTCTGAAGACTCCAGAGAAGTTACCATACGAGAGGACCCAGGAGGAGAACGCCGAGATCACGCGAGAAGAAGTGAAGAAATTCTTTGAAGGGGTGAAAGCAAAGAAACATCCACCTCCGGAGGAGAAGGTAGATCGGGTGAAAGTGAAGCGCACTCTGGCTGCCCTGATAAAACCACCGAAGTCTGATCCGCCGAAAGGAAACTATGACCGCATTATTGGAAAGGAATTTGCCGAAGCGGAGCGGTCGGGAAGTACTGTCAGTGATCAAAGGCTGAAAGAACGACGAGCTGAGAAACAAATTGCCCAGCTCGGCGAACAAGCGAAGCAATCGTGCCCCCTGCTCAAGGTGCCTATCCACAACGTCGATAATGATCCGAGGATGGTGCCCGGTTATAGCAATCTTGCAGATTACCTGCCCGACGAAGTACATTATGAACCCATGGAGGTGCAGATACAAAGATACGAGTACGGGAAGCCTCTCGTCAAAGATGAAAGATCTCTATCAACGATGATGCGAAGATTGCATGATTGGTACTTGAAAATCTGCAGAGACTCTGGGGGGAGGAGTACTTTGTATGTGAAAGTTAAAAAGGAGCATGACCTCGTTGGAATTGATCTGTTGCCTGTTCCATTTGAGGAGTTCTATCAGTTTTTCAATCAATTAGCCCTCGATAAAACAACGGTCGCCTGCTACTGTCTGTGAGTAGTACTACTTCTGTCATTAAGTTTCTCTATATAGCTTAGCTCTTTCATTGCATGTATTTATAATCATCCTCACTATATTATGCAGATTGAAGATCGCCGAATTGAAGAAAAGACAAGTCGGTGATATTGGGTTCATTAACACATATCTCATAGATGCAACTCAGGTTAAAATTCATGCCGCAGCTACCGAGGCCAGCTTGCTACGATCGTTCGTAATAAATCAAAACAAAGATATAGTACTCTTTCCTTACAACTTCAGGTGAGTGTTACTGTCTTGTGCATATTCGGTTTCCCTTATATATTAGTCAAGGTTATAGTAATGTAATTCATGAGTTATGCATGTGTGTGCAGTTTCCACTTTATTCTCCTAGAGATTAAGCTTGAGCAGGGAGTAGTAACCGTCTTGGACTCTAAACGAAAAGATCCCAAGGAGTATGCGGACATGACTGAAATCCTCAAGAAGTAAGTTAAATCGATCATTCTCCACCATATCAGCAACTTTGTTCATTTCCTGATATCAAGTAATTGTTTTCTTTGTCCGGCAGGGTTTGGAGAAAATTCACCAAAACAGTTCCGGGACTGCCGAAGGAGCTGGAATTTAGACACCCGAAAGTAAGTACTATAGTAGCATGTTCCGCGCATCTCCTAGTGATTCAAGCGCTAGTTTCATCAATACCATTTAGCATTCTTGCTTATCAGTTTGATTGACCTCTATTTCTTGTAAAGTGGTTGTGGCAGGAACAAGGGAATGATTTCTGTGGATACTACATCTGCGAGTCCATCCGCCACACGACCTGTGAGCGGGGCGGGTACTCTAACGAACAATATGAAGTACGTAAATAACAACATTCACAATTTTATTTTATTACCATCATTTGTGTTGAGTTTCATTCATTTATATATATATATATGTATTGACCCCCTTCTTCAAATTAGATGTTTTGGAAGCGGGATGAACTCCTAGCACCAGCTCGCATGCGAGCAATTCAAGAGGAATTGGAGGCATTCTTTCTTGACCACGTGATCCCTGAAGACGGAGAATTCTATGTGGACCCTGAGTCCGTATGATTATATTTGTAAGAGATAATTATTGTATATATGTAGCCGGTAGTGTCAGATAGATATACGAGAACTTGTTGTTCGACCAATCTCTCGGAGAAGGAGAGGTGGTCGATATCACTTCTCTCTGTATATATGCATATATGTTCATGACGATCTTCTGTTTCCTTCGTTTGCTTACTAGCTAGCTAGCGTGTCTAGTCCTCTCTATATACGTATGTATAGTACGTAGCGTCGACCAAGCACGGACATAACAGAGGACACTTCTCTCTATTAATTATAAGTAGCTAACACAATATATGAAACACCTAAATTAACCCCCCAAAACCCCCAACCCCCCCCCCCTTTCAAAAAAAACAAAAACCCCAGCCACAGAAGTGCTGACGCGTGGATGCCTATTCGTCCCGGTTGGTGCCACCAACCGGGACCAAAAGGGTCTCCTGACTGGGCTCTGCGCACTGCCCACGCGGAGGGCCTTTAGTCCCGGTTCTGGATTGAACCGAGACTAAAGGGGGGAGGTATTAGTACCGACACTTTAGTCCCGGTTCCGGAACCGGGACTAAAGGCCCTTACGAACCGGGACTATAGGCCCTTTTTCTACCAGTGATAGGTAGGTACCATAGATCAATTAAGCTGCCTGCTGGTCTCTCACCCCCTCTCGATCCCCCTCCTTCGCCATTCGTTACATTCCATCGTCTTCCCAAGCCGTAGGCTGCTACCTCTACAGCGCCGTGGCTGCGACTTGTGCGTGTACCACGCCGACGCGCAATACCTATTCGATGAAATGTCAAGCAAGGGACGAGTGAGAGGGCTGCAGAGCGACCCAACGGCTCTCGTACGGTCAGGCGATTCGGGAGGCGACCTCGCTGGCGAAGGCGGGGGGTCCCCTTGGCGGTGGAGGACGGCTGGACGGCGGTTCGGTCTGCCGAGAGGCGTGCGCGGTGGTGTGCTCCCTCCGATGGGCGGTCCCCCGGCCCGCCCCCCTCCAGCAACAGGTTCTGGGCGTTGGTGGGGGTTGACTCCGACGACGAAGATGAGGAGGCCAACCAGGTAAGTGGCCAGGTAAGTGTGGTGGTTCGCCGAGGCTGCGTGCGGCGTGCTCGGTGTGTGACTATGTCGCCCGTGCGGAGGAGCTTGGGGGCACCTTCGTGGCTGGTCGCCGGCGTGCTTTTGCTCCTGGTGGGCATGGCAGGCGTCGCCTGGCGTCGCAGATCTGGCGGCCGCCACGGGGTGTGGATGCGGGCCCAGAGGGCCGCTCGCGCTCCCTACAGGAGGCGGGGCGCCGTGATTTGGTGTCGGCTGTTCCTCCTTCGGACTCGGTGAGCTCGCCGACGTCAACAGGGGTCGGTGGCGGCGGTGGGGCTGACCCTGCCAGGGAGCCGCGGGTCCTGGCTAGGGTTCCACAGTCGACGACGAACGGGCCTGCCCCTCTGCTGGGACTGGCGGAGTGGCCCAGTTTACCAGTGCGTGGGCCGAAGGGCCCAACGGGTGACCCGCCTGTTTCTTTGCCAGTGGGGGCACAGGGGCGCTCCCCAGTGCTTGGGCCTAGCCTTCTTGGCTTGTTGGCCTTGTGCACGCCTGTGGTTAGACCCGGGCCCAGAGCGGTGGTGGTTGAGCGGCTGCCCCCTTCCCTTCATAAGTGGATGTGGCTGCCAACGGGTGCCCTAGATCTATCGCTAGGGTTTCCTGCATCCCCCTCGCAAGTGCAGAGATTCGGGCATCGTGCTCGTCACCTGCTTCGCTCCGCCCCCTCCCCTCCCCCTCTCACCTGCTCGTTCGCGACCGCGGTGCGGATGGGATCCCGCCGTGTGGAGAAGCCCCCCATGTCGCCTCCGATCCGGGCGGCTGAGCGCCAGCGGGAGCAAGATCTGCGGGCGAAGGTGCTACCCAAGAAGTCGGCGCCCCCCGCGGAGGAGGGGGCTGGGGGCCGCCTCCTCCATGGTGGCTCACGGAGCAAGAAAGGAAGCAGCAGGAGGAGCGCAAGCGCAAGAAGAAGAAGAAGGAGGAGTACCGACGTCGGGGTTTGGAGCAGAAGAAGGAGCTCAAGAGGAAGGAGTCCCGGCTTCCTCCAAGCGGCGAACGGATCGGGGATCCTTTAGCCAAAAAGCAGAAGCAGAAGGGGGGATCTCGACGCAGCTGGCTCTGGTGGCCAGCCGGTGGCTTCGAAGGGTTCGGTCGATGCCCCAATCCTAGTGGAGAAGTCGGACGGGTGGGTCATTAACAGAACATGTGCCACTTCAAACCCCCCTGCGTCGTGTGCCATGAGGAGGGGCATGCGTCGGAACACTGCCCCACGCGGGGGGCGGCCTCTGATGCTGCAGATCATGGGTAACGCCATCCCCGGCAAGGGATTCTTCTACCTGCCTTTTGTGGAGACGAAGGGCGAGGAGGTGCGCGCCCCGCTGGTGGTGGACGCTGCGGTCATCTCCGCGGCGCCTGGAATGTTGTCGGTCTCCATCTTGGAGGCGGAACTCCCCCATCTCTTCGAGGGGGAGTGGGACTGGCAGGTGACGGCGATCGGCGACAACATGTTCTCGGTCGTCTTCCCCAACAAGGCCATGCTGCGGATGGCGACTCGCAGCGGCAAGCTGTACCTCTCCCTCAACAACATCATGGCGGAAATCAAGGAATCTCTCCCGGAGGAGCCCAAGGCCGAGATCATGCCAGATATGTGGGTCGAGCTGTGGGGTGTGCCGCCCAAGCACCACCGCATGGATCGCCTCATGGCTGGGACCGTGATGATTGGGCGCCCCATGGAGGTGGACAAGGCGTCGCTGGTGGGGCTCGGTCCAGTGCGGATGCGTTTCGCATGTCGCTCCCGGCTAAGCTTCGTGGGTACGTCCAACTGTGGTTCAACGGTGCGGGTTACACTATTCGGTTGGAGGGCGAGGCGGACAGTCTGCAGGGTGCTGCGCCCCCTCCCCCTCCCCCTGCTAGCTTGGACAAGGGACCGGATGGCAAGGATAAGGATCGTGACATGAGCATGGGTGATGACTCAATCGAAACAGCGACTTGGGACAAGCTGGGTATCAAGGACAAGGTTTCCGAGGCCGCGGCTCCTGCTAGGAGGGGGTCTGCGAAGGACCAGGAGGAGCGTCAAGTGGTAGTGGGCAGCAACGAAACGGGCTTCAACCAGTATGGCTCAAACATGTCGCTCGGCCTCGACATCGACAAGGGCATCTCGGCCTCCTGTGACTCGGAGGGGCGCTCGATGCTCGTCTCCCCGGTGGTTGCGGAGGTGGGTGGGGTGCGCATGTTCGTGGCGCGCTCACCTATGCCCGCGATCGGCCTCGGAGGCGGCGGGACGCGGATCCACAAGAAGACGGCGGGCCGCAGGACTCCCCCGGTGGCGCCGGTGAGCCCTCCATCGGTCCGTGCGGGCACGCCTGCCTCGCACTGTCCATTCGTGATGGTGCTCGCCTCTCCTGGGGGTCCGGCTGGCGGAACCTCGACGACCATCCCTCCTCCTTCCTCTGATGCGCTGCGGGCGGAGGTGACCAAGACGGTGCCCATATCCACGGCCAATTGCTCCAAGGCGGTGGTGGCGACTCCGGCGTTGCAGGAGAGGGCCAGATCGCGCTCAAAAGGAACCAATGGCAACCTTCCAGCGCTGCAACGTGCCCAACTCCTGGTGGCCCAGAAGAACATGGAAATCGAAGGTAATCCCCTGCCTCGTTTTACGATTTTCGACGACTATTCTGATGCGCGTTTAGAGGGTATTTTAGAGGACAGTGGTGTTGATATGTCCGATGTGGGTGAAGCTCGTGAACTTCTATCTCTCATTCGCTCGAAGGAAATCGCGCAGGCCGCGCTCGCTCAGGCAGCAGCGGCCCACGTTGCGCCAGCAGCAGATGGAGGAGGGGCTTCTCTGTTGACTATTGCGTGGCCCGACCAGGAGGACACAATAGCAGGGGCTGCACCGTCCCCCTCAGCCCGTTGTCCTGTCTAGACACGGCATGTGGCCAAAGCGGTTACCGCTCGAGGTATCCGCCTCCGCAACCGTATTACATAATGTGTTTCATCTTCTGGAACATTTGAGGCTTCGGCCACGCTGGGAGGCGGACCCAGTTGCAAGATTTCATCCGTGAAGAGGGGATCGACGTAGTTGGCTTGCAGGAAACCATCAAGGCTGATTTTTTCCTTCGGGACGTGCTAGCTGTCGACCCGCTCGAGCGTATTGGGTGGCATTGGGTGCCTGCGGTGGGACACTCGGGGGGCCTGCTGCTTGGCATTAACCAAGTTTGCTGCGAGGTGGTGTCGTGGGATGCCGGTAGATTCTTCTTGTAGGCACATGTGCGCCACCGCGTGACCCTTCGCGTGTGGGAGGTTATTGTGGTTTATGGCCCGGCCGACCACTCGCACTCGCAAGAGTTTTTGGGTGAACTACAGGAGAAGGTTGCGACCTTGGGTGTGCGAAACCTGCCACTTCTGGTGGGTGGCGACTTCAACTTAATCCGCTCGAGAGCGGATAAGAACAATGGGATGATTAACTGGACAAGGGTGTCCTTGTTTAATAATGCGATAGCATCTATGGCCCTTAGGGAAGTGGCTCGCGTGGGCGCACGCTACACCTGGACCAACACGCAGCTAACGTCGGTGCGGTCTGTGCTGGATCAGGTTTTCATGTCTGCGGAGTGGGAAATGTTATTCCCCATGTGCTCCCTACACGCTAAAACGAGGATCGGGTCGGATCACATCCCCTTAATCCTTTCCTTGGGGGAGGATAGGTTAAAGCATAGCCCTCATTTTTTCTTTGAAACCGCGTGGTTCGAGTCTCCGGATTTTGAGCAAATCTTTCTCTCGAAATGGGAGACATGCGTGGCCCGGGTCGGGCACACGCGCGGGCCAATGGAGTTTTGGATTGCCGCAGGGGCGGGAATGCGTGCGACTCTCAAAGGTTGGGCGGCCAACCAGGGCCGCGAGGATAAGCTGCTCCGAACGTGTTTGACCACGGACCTGGCCCGTATGGACGCGGTTGCGGATGCGCAGGGTTTCTCCGAGAAAGACTGGGCTCACCGCTATGCGGTAGAAGCCCAAGTTGAGTCCCTCCTTAGGGCAGAGGAGGAGTACTGGCGTAGACGCGGTGGCATCAAGTGGACGCTCAAGGGTGATGCAAACACTAAGTACTTTCATGCGTACGCTAATGGCCGACGCCGTAAGTGGGCCATACTGAGACTGCAATCCGAGCAGGGGCTCCTTTTGCGCCAACAGGACATCGTCCGTCACATTTATGATTTCTACATCCAACTGATGGGCTCCAGGGAGGAGTCCCGCGCTCGACTGCGGGCGGATGTTTGGGATCCTGCGTTGCGGGTCACGGAGGAGGAAAATGAGGGCTTGGGGCTGGCCTTCTTCCCCCATGAGATTGATGCGGCGGCTCTTGGGATGAAATCGGACACCGCCCCTGGTCCGGATGGGTGGCCGGTGGCGATGTTTAAACGGTTTTGGCAAGTGCTTAAAGGGCCAATATTCGACGTATGTAATGGGTTCATGCATGGTAGCGTAGATATCTCTCGCCTGAACTTTGGGGTTCTCTCTCTGATCCCCAAAGTACAGGGTGCGGACTGTATTAGACTTTTTCGACCCATAGCGCTTATTAAGGTCCCGTTTAAAATCTGCTCTAAGGCTTGTTCTACGCGCTTGTCTCCGATAGCTCATCGTATTATTAGTAGGAACCAATCGGCTTTTATTTGTGGTCGGAACATTTTGGAGGGGCCGTTGGCCCTCCAAGAGATTGTTCACTCGCTCAAACGCACTCGACAGCCTGCCATTCTTTTCAAATTGGATTTTGAGAAGGCATATGACCGAGTGAACTGGGAGTTTCTCCGACAAGTCCTCCTGGACCGAGAATTTTCGTCGGTGTGGGTTCATCGCATGATGCAAGTGGTCTCGGGGGGCCAAACGGCGATTGCGGTGAATGGAGAAGTAGGGAACTTCTTCCGCAACAAGCGTGGGCTGCGTCAAGGGGACCCGGCCTTGCCGTTGCTCTTTAATTTTGTGGCGGACGCCCTGGGCACCATGCTAGACAAAGCTCGTATTGCTGGCCACATCAGGGGAGTGGTCGGCAATCTTATCCCAGGAGGCGTGTCACACCTTCACTACGCGGATGACACACTCCTCCTTTTGGAGCCGGACTTACACAGTATCGCAATGTTCAAGGCCATTCTTCTATGCTTTGAGCTTATGTCTGGGCTAAAAATAAACTTTCACAAATGTGAAGTGGTGTCCATAGGGATGGATGCGGCCGAAAGTCTGTGGGTAGCCAATTTGCTTAATTGCAAACTTGGGAAACTACCGTTCACCTACCTCGGCCTCCCGATCACAAAGAAGAAATGCTCGATTGCCGATTGGGAACCTCTTAGCACTAAGGTGGCGGGCCGGGTTTGCCCGTGGAGAGGTCGATTTATGTCTTCAGGGGCTAGACTTATCTTAACTAATTCCAAACTCTCTTCCTTGCCTATGTTTTCCATGGGACTGTTCTTGCTGGCTGATGGGGTCCACACCAAAATGGACACTCCGCGGGCCCGTTTCTTTTGGGAAGGAGCAGGACCGAAACGAAAATACCATATGGTTAAATGGCAGGCCGTATGTAGACCTAAAGCCCAGGGGGGCCTCGGGATCATCAACTCTAAGTTGATGAACATTGCACTCATGTGCAAGTGGATCTGAATCTGTCTCAGGGCGAGACCGGCCTCTGGATGGACATCCTACGTGCCAAATACTTCCCTGATGGGAATTTCTTTGAGGTAGCATCCCTTGGGTCCCCTTTCTGGAACTCCATCCAATCCCTAAAATCGTTCTTCGCCAGGGGCGCGAGGTTCTCGGTTAATAATGGACGCTCCACGCGTTTCTGGCATGACGTTTGGATAGGCCAACATCCTCTTTGGTCAGAGTTTGACCAACTGGTTGCTTCGGCTCTAAGTTCCTCCCCGCCTCCTATCTACTTTAGAAGGGAGCTCTCGGGGCCAGATATGGAGGATTGGGAACGCCTATGGGCTAAGATAGCGGATGTGCGCTTGTCGAACACCGCGGATACGGTGTCCTAGAGACTTTCGGGCTCTGGCAAGTTTACTGTCAATTCCCTTTATAGAGAGCTGTCCTGCGGCCATGTCCCTATGGCTGCCTCGGGGCTTTGGAAGGCTCGAATTCCTCTCAAGATCAAGGTTTTCCTCTGGCAACTTTTCCAAGATCGCCTCCCTACCTCTATCAATATAGCCAAGCGCAATGGCCCGGCCTCCGGGCCTTGTGCTTTGTGTGGTGTCCCGGAAGATGCTGACCACGCGTTCTTCCGGTGCTCTTTGGTGCGCTTTTCCTGGAGTGCGGTCCGCGGGTGTGGATTGGGATCCCGCTCCCGCTCCGAGCTAGTGTCGTCTTTGTCCTTGGTCCAGGGTTCTTCGTGCCGTGTCATGTGGACATGTGCGTCGGCCATGTTGTGGGCTTTATGGCATATTCGTAACAAGTTTGCTATTGAGGGAGTGTTCCCCTCTCACCCCGTTGACGTAATCGACAAATGCATCTTGTTCTTGCAGCAATGGGCCCCGCTGGGAAGACAACAGGACTCTGATCTCCATCGTCATGCTCTTGCATGCCTTCGCTCCGTCTACTCGGCGTCTCGAGCCCCGTCGCCCTCTTCCGCTGCCTCATAGGGATGGGTAGCCCCTTTTGGAAGTGTTTCACTAGTAGAAAAAGGGTCAAACATGAAGCACATTAGTGCCGGTTTGTATTTGAGCCGGCACTAATGTATACATTAGTGCCGGTTCCAACGGCTAGCCGGGCCGCTTTCATTAGTACTGGTTCGTGGCGAACCTTTAGCACCGGTTCATGCCACGAACCGGTACTAAAGAGAGTGGTGGAAGGATGTTGTCAGACTGGGGCCCCTCCAGCCCCTTTAGTACCGGTTCTTGGCACGAACCGGTACTAAAGGTCGTCCTACATAAACCCTTCGTCCACCCGAGCTCGCTCTGTTCTTCCCCTTTCCCCTCTCCTCTCTGTTCTTCCCCTCTTCCTCTCGAGCTCATCACACATTTTGCCCAAAATTTGTCAAGATTTGAAGGCCCCCATCCATTCAAATGATCACAAAGGTTAGCAACTTTGTCCTTTCATCTCTCATTGCTAGATTAACTCTTGCAATGCTTTATATAGTGATTAATTTGTGAGTTTAGTAATTTGGGAGGAAATATATATATCTGCTAGTATTTGATTTATATGCAATTTGAGGTCAAAAATAACACTTAGTTTGCATATGTAGGTGTGGTTTACTTAGTGCCTTCTAAATCTCCGCCGTAACCACCGTCGATCGCCTGCACCGTCCCGTCGCCGGCACCACCTTGTGGTGAGCCTCTTTGTTCATGAAATTTTATATAAAAATTGATGTTTGTGTGATTTGGATATATAGTTACTCGTATAATTATTTTACCCGTACATTGTTTGTTATACATATAGTGCCATGGTTTTGATATCCGTCCCCGTCGGCCCTCGTCCTAGTTATGATTCGGATGTGGTATATATATTCTCTTTTAAAACTAGTTGCATTTCGTGTTTATGACAAATTATGCCCATCAGGTTGACATAGAAATTTTTTCTAGGAGGTATGTGAACCGGAAATTCCAACCGACCCTATTGTCGAGAGGTTAAATTTAGTTGAAAGAGAAAACGAGTACTTGAAAGAAAAATTGAAAAGAATTGAGGGGGAGAAGATGGAATTGGAGTTGCATGTTGCCGATGTCGTCGATGATCACAAGATCAAGATGGAGAAAATGCTCTTGAAGATTAGAAAGATTAGAAAATATGCCATCGATAGTGAGGCTTGGTATCATTATGCTGTTGGATCCATTGTTACCTTAGTTGCGATCTTGATCGCATTTGTTGTTGCATTTAAATGCTTTAGCTAGAGAGTTATTTGTTTGTTGCATTTAAGTGTTGTATGAACTTTATGTATGAACTTGTATTAATTTGGTCTATTCGGTGTTGTGTAATGAAGATGAGCCGGCAATGGATGTACGATGACCGATGCTCTCCCCAATTCGTTGAGGGCGTGCATACTTTTCTGCTTGCGGCTGTGGCAAACAAGCGGGCGGATGGTTTTATGCCTTGTCCATGTGTTGGCTGTAAGAATGGTCACAATTACTCTACGTCAAGAACCATTCACGTCCACCTGTTTAAGTCCGGTTTCATGCCCCACTATAATGTTTGGACCAAGCACGGAGAAAGAGGGGTTATGATGGAAGACAATGAAGAAGAAGAGGACGACGACAGCTATCCCGGCCATGGGTTCCCTGAATACGATGATACAACAATGGGGGAAGAAGCTGAGCCGGTAATGCGGGAAGAAGCTGAGCCGGCAATGCGGGAAGAAGCTGAAGAAGAAGCATCAGATGAGCCCGTTGATGATCTAGGTCAGGCCATTGCCGATGCAAAGAGAAACTGCGCAAGTGATTTGGAGAAGAAGAAGTTGTAGCGCATGTTAGAGGATCAGAAAAAATTGTTGTACCTGAATTGCGTAGGTGACAAGAAAAAGCTGGGCACCACACTGGAATTGCTGCAATGGAAGGCAGAGAATGGTGTATCTGACAAGGGATTTGGAAAGTTGCTGGTAATGAAAGGATATGCTTCCAAAGGACAACGAATTGCTCGAGAGTACGTACGAAGCAAAGAAGGCTGTCTGCCCTCTAGGGTTAGAGGTGCAGAAGATACATGCATGCCCTAATGATTGCATCCTCTACCGCGGTGAGTACGAGGATTTGAACGCTTGCCCGGTATGTGGTGCATTGCGCTATAAGATCAGCCGCGATGACCCTGGTGATGTCGAGGGCGAGCGCCCCAGGAAGAAGATTCCTGCCAAGGTGATGTGGTATGCTCCTATAATACCACGGTTGAAACGTTTGTTCCAAAACAAAGAGCATGCCAAGGCGATGCGATGGCACAGAGAAGACCATAAGAAAGAGGGAAAGTTGAGAGTACCCGCTGACGAGTCGCAGTGGAGAAACATCGAAAGAAAGTACGGGAAGGAGTTTGCAGATGATGCAAGGAGCGTATGGTTTGGTCTAAGCACAGATGGCATTAATCCTTTTGGGGAACAGAGCAGCAACCATAGCACCTGGCCTGTGACTCTATGTTTGTATAACCTTCCTCCTTGGTTGTGCATGAAGCGGAAGTTCATTATGATGCCAGTGCTCATCCAAGGCCCTAAGCAACCCGGCAACGACATTGATGTGTACCTAAGGCCATTAGTTGAAGAACTCTTACAACTGTGGAATGGAACAGGTGTACGTGCGTGGGATGAGCACATGGGGGAAGAATTTGACCTAAAGGCATTGTTGTTCGTGACCATCAATGATTGGCCTGCTCTCAGTAACCTTTCAGGACAGACAAACAAGGGATACCGCGCATGCATGCACTGTTTGGACGATACCGACAGTATATATTTGGCTAATTGTAAGAAGAATGTGCACCTGGGACATCGTCGATTTCTTCCGAGCAGGCATCCTGTAAGAAAGAAAGGCAAGCATTTCAAAGGTGAGGCGGATCACCGGACGAAGCCTCGCCACCGTACTGGTGCTGATGTACATGATATGGTCAAGGATTGGAAGGTGGTCTTTGGAAAGGGTCCTGATGGACAACCTCTTCCGAATGACGCTGACGGACGTGCACCCATGTGGAAGAAGAAATCTATATTTTGGGACCTGCCCTATTGGAAAGACCTAGAGTTCCGCTCCGCAATCGACATGATGCACGTGACGAAGAATCTTTGTGTGACCCTGCTTGGCTTCTTCGGCGTGTATGGGAAGACAAAACATACACCTGAGGCACGGGAGGACCAGCAACGTATGCACGGAAAAGACGGCATACATCAGGGTCATGCAAGCTACGCTCTTACCAAAGAAGAGAAGGAAATCTTCTTTGAATGCCTGCTCAGTATTAAGGTACCGTCTGGCTTCTCGTCGAATATAAAGGGAATAATAAACATGGCAGAGAAAAAGTTCCAGAACCTAAAGTCTCATGACTGCCACGTGATTATGACGCAACTGCTTCTGGTTGCATTGAGGGGGCTTCTACCGGAAAACGTTCGATTAGCCATTGTGAAGCTATGTGCATTTGTCAATGCAATCTCTCAGAAGGTAATCGATCCAGAAATCATACCAAGGTTACAGAATGATTTGGTGCAATGTCTTGTCAGTTTCGAGTTGGTGTTCCCACCATCCTTCTTCAACATCATGACGCACGTCCTAGTTCACCTATGCGAAGAGATTAACGTTTTGGGTCCTGTATTTCTACACAATATGTTCCCCTTTGAGAGGTTCATGGGAGTCTTAAAGAAATATGTTCATAACCGTGCTAGGCCAGAAGGAAGCATCTCCAAGGGCCGTCAAAATGAGGAGGTCATTGAGTTTTGTATTGACTTTATTCCTGACCTTAAGCCGATTGGTGTTCCTGAATCGCGACATAAGGGCAGACTGGATGGAAAAGGCACGCTAGGAGGGGAACAAATAATATGTATGGACGGACATTCTCTCACTAAAGCACACTACACAGTTCTACAGAATTCCGCCTTGGTAGCTCCGTATATGGATGAACACAAGAATTTGCTACGCTCCAAACACCCGGAGCGGTCTGATGACTGGATTACACGTGAACAAACCAGGAGTTTCGCCAGCTGGTTGCAGACACGTACCATGCATGACACCTCTATTGAAGATGACCTGTACTTGCTATCCCAATTACCATCTTCGAATATAATGACTTTCAAAGGGTACGAGATAAATGGTAATTCATTTTACACGATCGCCCAAGATAAGAAGAGCACCAACCAAATCAGTGGTGTCGGCTTTGATGCAGAAACCAAGACGGGAAAGGAAACATATTATCGTTATATACAGGACATATGGGAACTTGACTATCGACGTGGTTTGAAGGTCCCTTTGTTTCGGTGCAAATGGGTCAATTTGACACGAGGCGGGGTAACGGAAGAGCCGCAGTACGGAATGACAACAGTGGATCTCAACAATCTTGCGTATGCAGACGAACCATTCGTCCTAGCCAATGATGTGGAACAGGTTTTCTATGTGAAGGACATGTCTACCAAGCCAAGAAAAAGAAAAGATAAGGAAGCGAATGCATCGTACGATGAGCCAAAGCGGCACATAGTTCTTTCTGGGAAGAGAAACATCGTTGGAGTGGATGACAAGACAGATAAGTCAGAAGATTATGAAAAGTTTGATGAAATTGCTCCATTCACACTGAATATTGACCCGAGCATCCCGTTAAATGATGAAGATTTTCCATGGTTACGGCGCAAAGGGACACACGCGAAGAAAAAGTTTCACACCCAAAGATCTGGGATGTGATCGGCTTCACTATCATCACTTTCTTCTGTGTTTCACACCCAGAAGGGAATCTCTGTAATAGTTAGGGTAGTTAATTATGTGTTTTGGCATTTGAAACGCGAAGAAATTTTATGTGCAAACAAATTCTTTCATGCCTTTACTGATTTTTAAAGTTAAGTTATTCACAAACTAGTGATTCACACTAATTTCAAATAATTCAAAATTTAAACTATTCAAATTTGAAAACTACGGGCACTAACAGAAAGTTTGTAATTTTTTGTACCTAAAGCAAAAATATTCAAAAAGAAACTCTAAATACACAAAAAAACAACTAAAAATAAATAAAGCAAAAAAATAAAAAAACCCGCCTACTAGGCCAGAGCGGCCTGCATACGACTAGAAACCCAACCTGTTGTTGGGCCAGGATGCAGGCCCGCAAAGGCCCAGTAGGCCCACGGGACAACACAGCACAGGTAGGCCCAGAAGGCCTGCATTTGAGAGGAGCTCAAAGGAGAAGCCGCGGCTGGGTTTATAAACCAGTGCGGCTGCACTTCGCTAGGCGAGGTGGGACTAAACTTGCGCACCGCACGTGCGCCAGCGCAACCCCCTTTAGTACCGGTTCATGGAACCAACCGGTACTACAAGGGGGGCCTTTAGTACCGGTTGGAGCCACCAACCGGTACTAAAGGGGGTGCGCTTCCCGCCGCTTGGCCTGGCCAAAACAGGCCTTTAGTACCGGTTGGTGGCTCCAACCGGTACTAAAGGTGTGTTCTATATAAGAAAACACTTCAAAATTTTCGTCAGTTTCTCATCTCTCCCTCTGCTTCTTCTCCTCTGCACCGTCGCCCGCCGCCCCCGCCGTCTCCATATCCCTCGTCACCGCCCCCGTCGTCGCCCCGTCCCCGTCATCCTCGTCGTCACCGCCGCCCCGTCTCGGCCCGTCCCGCGTCGTCCCCGTCCCCGTCGCCGTCGCCGCCCCGGCCCGTACGTCCCCGTCCCCATCGTCGCCGCCCCGTCCCTGTCCCCGTCGTCGCCGCGCCCGTCGCTGTCCCCGTCGCCGCCCCCCGTCGCCGCCCCCCGTCGCCTCTCGCCTTGCCGGCCGGTGAGCGCGCACACACACACATACATTTTTTGTTTTTTAGTTATACAAATAGTTAGAACTTTTTCTGTTTTTTAGAAATTGTTAGAAATTTTTCTATTTTTAGAAATAGTTATAAATGTTAGATTTGTTAGAATAGTTAGAAATGTTAGAATTGTTAGAATAGTTAGAAATGTTAGAATTGTTGGAATAGTTAGAAATGTTAGAATTGTTAGAATTTTTTTTGTTTTTTAGTTATAGAAATAGTTATATATAGCATTGTTAGAAATGTTATAGAAATGTTAGAAATTTTAGTTATCAAAATCCAATCATTAAAAAAATGTTACTTTTTGCGAGCATATAGCTAGTATTTGTTCTCGACGATGCCCGGCCCGCATCCTCGCCGTCGACCCGTCCACGACGACGTCCTGCTGACCCATGTCCGGGACTGGGCTCCGCCGGGCTGGCACTGGGAGGTGCTACCTAGAGGGGCGCGCCACTTGATGAGGAACCCGGCCCTGGAACCCTGATCTCATTTGGTGGCGTTCGCGTGGGCCAATTTCGGTGCGGAGGGAGCCGGCCCCACCGGAGGTGGTACGTCGCCGTGTCAGGGAGGAGGACGAGCACGTCCATCGCTACATGGTTGCGTTAGAGGGCGGCAGGTTCTCCAATACCTGGCAGTTTCTTCAGGGATCTCACTTCAGCTATGATCCTGTGAGGGTTCCTTCTCTTTGGGTGTCCACCGCCCACGCCACGGGAACCGCGAGTGTCCTAGATTCTTCTGTAGTATTCGATCTTTAATTAGCTACCTAGCCAATGATGTACTATTCAATATTATATATTATTCGAGACGATGTATTCGAGATTATATCTATTATTCGAGACGATGTATTCGAGATTATATCTATTATTCGAGACGATGTATTCGAGATTATATCTATTATTCGAGACGATGTAATTTGAATACTAAATTGTTTTATATTTGTTTTGGCATAGTTAAATAAAAGCTATGGCGGACAATACCGATAGACAGAGAGAACATACCATGTTCGATATGATACGCGGGCCAGATGATGATCAGAATGAAGAAGATTATGACGGCTCCGAATTTCTAAACAACACCGGAGAGGGTGATATGGTATTCGATCGCGACGACCAAATTGATGAAGTCATGAACTATGATTATGACGATGACGAAGAACATGTTGATCCTGAAACAACAAACACCGGCGAGGTATATATATTTATATAAGCAGGCATCTGGTGATCATCACATGTTTTAAATGACTTCTAGATATATTAACGAATCGATCTTTCTTCTTTCAGCAATCCGGATCGAGCAAATCTTCAGGCAAAAGGACGAAACGAGGCCCGAACAAAAAGTTGAAGGAGGGCGTAAAGTACAATATCGAGGCAATCAGACATAATGGCGAACCATTAGCGTCTAAGAAGATTGCGGACAAGTTCGTTCGTCAGTGCGGAGTTCTTGTGAAGGACCAACTCCCGATCTCCCTTCAAGAATGGAGAGAGCCAGCAAAGCCACGTCTAGATGTTACTTTTGTCGACAACAGACAAAAAGGTCTGCTTTGGGATACTCTCATGGAACATTTCACCCTACCAGATCATTTCACAAAAGCAGATGTGCAGAAAGTCAAGGACGCTGCTCTTAGGAAGATGGCGGTTGCATTCAAGAACCACAAGAATTGTGTATGGGACAAGTACGTCAGGGATGGAAGGAAGACTCCAGTATTCGAGGGAACACTAGAGAACCAAAGTTCTCATTGGGACGATTTCGTGAAATTCAAGGATTCGGAATTAGCTAAGGAACGGTCGAGAATAAACAAGAAGAATGCCGAAAAAAGGATAAGTTCCATAAGCTGGGGCCAGGTGGCTATGCGGTGGCAATGCCTAAGTGGGATAAGTCTGAGAAAGAGATGGAGGATGCAGGTGTCACTCCGGTTACTAAGAGCTGGCCCCCCAGGTGCAGGACTTGGTTCTATGCGCATGGGGGGGAGTTGGACCCGAAGACAGGCAATGTTTCGACGAAGGCATGTCTGAACGGAGCCGACGATGCGATACTTGTTGCAATAGAAGAGGCTCAATCGGGGGTGTTCCAGCCCAACAGAGAGAACGACGAGCTTACGCGTGCCCTGGGAAATCCTGAACACCCGGGAAGAACACAAGGCAAGGGCGCTATTCCGTGGTATGAGGGGTTTTCGGACTGGAACGCCAACTACAGAACCCGTGCGAGAAAGAAGATTGTGGAGGAGAAGAAGAGGAAGATGGAGGAGGAGCAGAGGAAGCGGGACTATGAACGCCTTCAAGGCTTAGAAGCAAGTCAAGCTGAATTGGTAGTCAAATTCCAGCGGCAGCAGGAGCAGATCGACTCACTTAGCCAGCAAAGGGGGTCTCAGCAGCTGCAGCAGCTAGCGGATGATCCAGCATTGGATACCACCACCCCATCCATGCCGAGAAGCAGCGTGGGTTCCACCCCGTTTGACGCAATGCTGGATAGATACCCCGTGGATGACATCACGGATAACACTAACTGCGAGCTACACTTCAAAATGAAGAACATATCCTTGAAGGTGGCGGACGGCGTTGCTTATACAAATTCCCCCGATGCAACCTTCCATTGCAACCCGATTCTAGCAGGCTATGCTTGTGTCATGGTTGATGAGGTGGTGGACCAATATTCGGGGCTAGAGCTTGACATTCCTGGAGGTGACGAGGAGCACACACTCGGAGAGGCCAAACATCGTATCATCCTATGGAGAAAGGATTGCATCATCTTTCGAAGGCCACCGACACCGCGTCACCCGACTCCTCGTCAAAGTCTGCCACCGATTCAGCAGACTCCCGCTCCTCCAAGTCCACCAACGCGTGAGGCCACTCCTCCTCCTCCAAGTCCAGCAAAGTGTCAGGCCACTCCTCCTCCAAGTCTGACACAGCGTCAGATGTCCACTCCTCCTCCAAGTCCGGCACAACCTCAGGCCACTCCTCCTCCAAGTCCGGCACAGCTTCAGGCCACTCCTCCTCGTCAAACTCAGCCCCATCAGCCGTCTCCGCCGCCTAAGCAATCGCAGAAGAGACACCCCGCAGCTATGGTGCGTAGCGGTACGAGTCAAGGTCATAGTACAGGAAGTACAGGCGGAGGCAAGCGATATAAATATGGTCCAAACCTCAATACTCCTCTTCCTGAGAGGGCTTACGACAGGACCAAGGAGCAAACCAATGCCATAGTGCGGGCAGAAGTCGACGCCCATTTTGGACCGAAACCGCCACCGCCGCCAAGGGAGAAAGTGCCTGTGGAAGTAGTTGACCACTTCATTCGTTTGGCTCAACCACCAGCTCCTAAGCCTGTTGACACAGACTATGAGCGCCACATCAGGAAGTTACATCGACAACGTCTACAGAAGGAGGCGAGCTCGAGCTCAAGCAAACAACAAGCAGCTGTCAAAAAATGCGGGAAAACCGTTGCCCAGCTGGGAGAACAGGCGGCGCAATCGATCGAACCTCTTGTTGTGCCGCCAACAACACGTGACAGTACGCGCGCCCAATATTATTGTGGGAAAACAGTTTACGTTCCCGAGGTGGGCGATGTGGTGATAACCCAGGAGCATATAATGCAGGCTGAAACTCTCAACATCACTGTTGGACAACTCCTCGAGATCGAGGATATGCCTGTGCTTACAGAGGAGGAAATAAAACGGAAATATGTCCGGGGCCAACCTTTGGTCAAGCCAGAAGATGTCAAGAAGCTCCCAATGAGAATGTATGAATTGCATCAATGGTACATGGACATTACCAAGAGATCCAATCGAGAGTCCCTCATGGTGAATGTCGAGAAGGATCATTACTACCATGAGAAAGTTGTGGCCGTTGAGTATTCTGAACTGTTTCAGTTATACAATCAAGACGCACTCGACAAATCTATCGTCAGTTGCTATTGTCTGTAAGTGATTTCTTTCTGTAATTTAAGTCTCTGAAGCTAGCTGTAGTGATCCTTTTGATCAATCATTACCTGTATAATTATCCTCACTGTATTCTTTTCTGTGGTATTATGCAAGATGAAGATGTATGAAATGAGAAAAGGTGGACGCTATGGCATTGGGTTCATTGACCCAAACACCGTTAATGAATACACATGGAAAATAGATCCAAATCATGAAAAATGTGTAGAGGACAGCATGCTAGAGTTCTTGAATCGCCTCAAATACAATGAAGATATACTACTTCCTTACAACTTCCAGTGAGTCACACTGTCTTGTACTACAAATTCTCTGTTTTTGCCTACTAGCTAGCTACATGTTTTTGCTTACATATGCCCGCTTAATTAAGACATGCAAACGTGTGTACTTGCAGATTTCACTGGATCTTGTGTATCATTAAAGTTGACGCCGGAACAGTTGAAATACTGGACTCACTACTCAAAATAAAAACTGACTACAACATCTTGTATGGGATAGTCAACAGGTAATTTCAATCATTATTAAACTATATATCTCGGCCTATTTAGTTCGTCATTTCGTGATATGAACTATTTAATAATCCCTTTATTCATTTTCTTTGTCGGCGGGCAGGGCTTGGGCAAGGTTCATCAGCGTCACTCTAGGCGAATGGAAAAAAAAGCTGAAATGGTTTCGACCCAAGGTAAGTAATTAAGTAGTACTAGCTAGCTAGCTAGCTAGCTGCCATCTCTTTAATTATCATGCTTGATTAATTATTATCTGATCAAATTCCATTCTCGTAAAGGCCCTTCAGCAGGCACAGGGGACTGATCTGTGTGCATTCTGCGTTTGCGAGAACATTCACATGATGGCGTCTGAAAAGAGCAGATCTCAAAGACAGGAATGGATACGTTTGTCACAACATTATTCACAATTTTTACACCATTATCGATATCTAGTCACACAAGTAATATACACATGCATATTGATCTCCTTCTTAACAGTTCACAGAGGTGCGGGACAAGCTCCTAGAAACGGAGCGCGTACAAGCACTTCAAGAGGAAATATGCGGATTTTTGCTCGACCATGTCATAGATCCGAAGGGAGAATACTATTACCCGCTACCGCCCCCATGAAGAACCACTTCCAATTGTCATATCGTTCTCCGAAGGTACCAATTAGGCTAATGCCACTGGCTCCGAAGGCAACATTGTAGGAGAAATTGTATATAGCTACCTAATTATATATATATATATATATACATGTGTGTATGTCTGAATTAATTAATATGGTGGTTTAAGATCACATTTGATGATATATATATATATATATGATCGGTTCTACTAGAAATTCTATTTATATATATATATATATATGCCTTGCAAACGTGTCCAATGTGTAGTATCGTAAAATACCAGCAAACAAAAAAGAATTTAATGGAAAACACAAAATTAAATGAAAAAGAAATCATAAACCCAAAACCCCCCAACATTTTAATACCGGTTGGTGTTACCAACCGGCACTAAAGGGCTCCCGGCCCCCGGAGCTGGCTCGTGCCACGTGGTTGCCCTTTAGCACCGGTTCGTGCTGAACCGGTACTAGGGGGGGGGCCTTTAGGGACCACACTTTAGTGCCGGTTTTGGAACCGGCACTAAAGGGCCTTACGAACCGGTGCTATTGCCCGATTCTGCACTAGTGTTTCCTCCGAGCCTGCGTGCTCTTATGTTGGCTGGATACGCCATGTAATGCACTTTATTCCTACGCCGTTTCCTTTTGTGGTGTGTCTGGGACCCCGGAAGACTAGTTTGGTTGTGGTTGTTAGGTTGTTTGGTTGTGCATGCTACCTATGTTGAGGGCTTTATTAATTTAAAGCCGGACGTCCCTGACGTCTATGTTCTAAAAAAATTAAGCTGCCTACTTGGCTGCTTTGTTGAGGCTTGCTTGCAGGTACGTGTTCAGCTCCAACACATCGCGGTGCTAAGATGCATGTGTGCATATAAATAATTTGGTCACATACAACACTAGGGATAAAATAGTCTTTTCAAATTAAACTTAACACCGTTAAAAGTCAAAACTGATGAAAGTGTCACATACGGAACAAACTAAAGTTTAAGCGTTAAAAAAGGAAAATACAAAAAATTGGGCCAAAAAGGAAGCAAATAAAAAAAAGGCCAAATAAGGAATTCTCTCCGATTCACTGGCCTGATTTACGTCCGGCGCCGTTACAGATTCACTGGCCAGATTTTGGTAAATATAGAACCGCTGTATTAGTTGCCTTCAGCTCCACCTCTTATTAACTCTCTTCTATATGTTGTCCTTTAGAAAAAGAGGTTCAACCCTCGGCATCTACATCATTAGGACGCACATAACCATTCTTAATTTCTTATTGATTATTAATTATTATGGGGAGTTCATAATGAGTCCAACCACGACTCAAGCATTACAAGATATGGATTAAACATCAGGTAATTTACCAAAAACCACCACAATTGCGCACAATGAATAAAAAAAATCAATGTTTCCACAACAGTTTCATGAACCACCTATTTTAAGTGAGTTTTTGCCAAACACACTAAAATCTCAACTGAGTCGCTTTGACATATAATCTTACTGTGGGGCCCTACTGTCAGTACTACGTGACACAAAATTGTAACAACGTTTGGCAACACCGTTAAGCTGATATAGGACCCACCTCTCGGTGTGTTTGCTCTTTTCTCTCATAGAGGTATTTTGCAAACACCTTTCATGCGCTACTCACTCTCCCTCTTCATACGGATGCGCCGCTGCTGACCAGTCAAGCTTGTGTCGGCTGTGAGAGCCAGTTGAGGGTGACAGACGATGGCTCGCTTCGAGCCATGGTGCACACCACCGTCACCAACTCAGTGTCGGCCACCCAGCTCACATATCCTCCCGCGGCCACCGGCCGCCATAATCCAAAACACGAGGACCCGATGGAATCCACGCTGACGTGCATGCCCGCAAGAGAAAACACTTCCGTCCTGTGTTTCTGCGAGCTGGGGAGCCTAGGATGCACCACAGAGCTCTGACTAGAGGGGAGTACGCGCTTGTGCGTGTCGAGGCAAGCCGGAGCATGATCGAGGCTAGGGGCATGTGTGCATGTTGCGGGGGTGGCCAGGATAAATAGTCCACGGTGGGGCAAAATGGCGGCGGTGGCTTTGCTCCCTGAACCTTGGACAGAGGATGGAGGAAAGAACGGCAGGAGAAGGGAAAGAGGCAGCTACTAACCAGTATATTGTTACGGTGGGGCTACGGATCTCAAGTGAAATATTATCGATCTAACCCTTACCACTATATGTGTGACGAACCTCCACGGAGTTCTCTGTAACAGCCAGTGCTATACTAGGGCCAGAGTGACATATGAATAGGTATCTATGATTTTCAGAGGCTAGACATTTACACCACATAGAGACCTCACACTTCCCATCTCGACCTAGTACAGAATCCTCGAGTTTGCATAACTCATTAAGTACGATCGATATTGTAATCATTTCTATTATTCGTACATATAAGAGAGGTTAGCAACGCAGGAAGTAGGACTTTTACCCACATTGAGAGACCCGGCCTGTCTGTGTTCTAGATCCACCGATAACCTGATGTGATATTCCCATGACTACAAATTTGTGTATTCTTTCATGTATCTATGTTTTAAATAGACCAACCGGCTCGCGATCCGTTAGATTGACCGCATCGGCCCAACGTGTCTTCACTACCACAACACAGGCCTTGTTGCGGAATTATTTCTACAACATAGTCTTGTTGCGTAATTATTTCTGCAACGTAGATCTTGTTGCAGAATTTTTTACAACAACAGTTTTCTTGCATTTTTTGCAACTGAGGTCTTGTTACACAAACTTTTCGTAAGAAGAGTTTTGTTGCAAAACATAGACCCGTCGTAAGGCATTACAACACCGCATATGTTTCAGAAGCATAGCTCTTGTTGCAGAACTGAGTACAAGGAACAATAGTATGCGAGCCCTCAATTGGACGCATGTCACGCAGGGAAGGTGGCGGCATGGCCACTATGATCCGCTGGCTGATGGTAAGTGTTTCCCATATGACATTCCCATGACTACAAATTTGTGTATTCTTTCTAGTACCGATCTTAGGATCCGATATAAAATCTGTCGACACTTCCACTCTTTATTGACGAGCTTCTGACTATTAATGGGCATCACAAGATACATAAAGAGAAGGGTGTAAGATTATTGGGAAGCGTTAAACCGTTTGCTCGGGCCGCACTTATATTTATATGGGCAATGCCGTGGCTTACAAGAAGAAAATGATCGATAGATCGATCGGTAAAGAGTTGGAACAGAAGAAGAGATAGAGAGGAGATACAAGTTTAAACAGGAGAAGTTCTCTCTCTATACAACTCTATCTCTATACAAATATTCCAACACTCCCCCTCAATCTAAACCTATGCATTTCCAAGGTTAAGATTGAACTTAAACTCATCAAGCCTCCTCATAGTGAGAGGTTTTGTAAAGCCATCAGCCAGTTGATCACCAGTGGGTATAAACTTTATGTCAAGCAGTTTGCGAGCTACTCTTTCTCTGACGAAGTGAAAATCAACCTCAATATGTTTAGTGCGTGCATGAAAAACAGGATTAGCTGAAATATAGGTTGCACCAATATTATCACACCATAATCTTGCTGCTTGTGGAGTCTTAATTCCGAGCTCATAAAGCAATGTTTGAATCCACATGACATCAGCTGTGGCATTTGCTAGAGCCTTATACTCTGCTTCAGTACTTGACCTTGAAACTATAGCCTGTTTCCTTGCACTCCATGATATAAGATTTGTTCCCAGAAAAACAGCAAATCCACCTGTAGACCTTCTATCATCAGGACATCCTGCCCAATCTGCATCTGAATAAGCAGTCACAAGCATAGACGAAGACTTGACAATTCTCAGTCCAAGTCCTTCTGAGAACTTCAGATACCTTACAATTCTTTTAACTGCAGTCCAATGAGTGGTAGTAGGTGCATGCAAATATTGACACACTTTGTTTACAGAGTAAGAAATATCAGGACGCGTAAGAGTCAAATATTGTAATGCACCCACAACACTTCTATAGTTTGTTGCATCGTCAGGTCCAAGTGCTTCTCCGCTATCAACTGTGAGCTTTTCTGAAGTTGAGATTGGTGTACTTACAGGTTTGCAGTTTTCCAACCCTACTCTCCTGAGTATGTCATGAGCATATTTCTCCTGTGAAAGAAGTATACCATCTTTTATCTGTTTGACCTCTATGCCAAGGAAATAATGAAGATCTCCTAGATCCTTAAGAGCAAACTCCATCTTTAAATCCTTAAGCAAATGAGTGGTAGCATCTGAACTTGAACTAGCAACAATAATGTCATCAACATATACTAAAACATAGATAATGACATTTCATTTTTGATAAAAAAACAATGAGGTATCTGCCTTAGATGGTGTAAACCCAAGTTGTTGTAACTGAGTGCTCAACCTTGAGTACCAGGCTCTTGGGGCCTGTTTCAAACCATATAAAGCCTTATCTAACTTGCAAACAAAATGAGGTGAGTTTTTGTTCTCATAACCTGGTGGTTGCCGCATAAAAACCTCTTCTTCCAGAACACCATGAAGAAACGCGTTCTGAACATCTAGTTGCCTTAAACTCCAACCCTTGGAAACCGCAACAGATAGCACAAGTCGAATAGTAGTTGCTTTAACAACAGGACTAAAACTATCATCATAATCAATACCAAATCTCTGCTTGAAACCTTTCGCAACTAACCTTGCCTTATATCTGTCTATGCTTCCATCAGATTTTCTCTTGATCTTGTATACCCACTTGCAATCTATGACATTTATGCCCTTTGTTGGTGGTACTAAACGCCAAGTTTTGTTTTTCATAAGTGCTTCATATTCAACATCCATAGCGTTTTTCCATTCTTTACTAGCAAGTGCATCATGCAAATGAGTTGGTTCACCCATACTAGTGAGAAAAGCACGTTTCATTTTATCATACCTTATAGTGCCATCAGTATATTCCTTCTTTTTAACAATACCAGACCGAGATCTCGTGTGTCGAAGTGAAATACCTGGCGCATCAGAATCATCGGCAGAATTTGCAACCACAGAAGATCTGGCCGGATCCGCTGCGCCAGACCGATCTGGATCAGCTGCGCCAGACCGCTCCAGAACCGAGGCGACAGGGATCTCCCTCGCGATCAGCGCTCCAGTGGAACCGCGCCGGGTGTCACCCTCGCTGGCTGTCTCCTCGGACGCGCGGGGCGAGACGTTGGTGCTGGGCCCCGCGCCCATTGCCTGGTCGGCCACCAGCCCATCAGCCGCGGGAGTGGCGCTCGGGGAGCGGCACTAGCCCGCGCCGGCTCGGCTAGACTGGCCCACGCTGCCTGGGCTGTCGTCGACTGGCGCATGCGACACGGAGGGAATCACCTGGGATCGCGCGCCCACCCTGACGCGGGGATTTTCCTCGGATCCTGTTCTGCTGCTGCCCAAATCTTCCTGGGATCCCGTGACAGCTTTGGCTGCATCTCTTTGCATAAAATCACGCCCTGAAGCTGCACTTTCATCATCAAAAACCATATTTTCTTGAGGATTAGTCACATGATCAGCACTATTTAACTCACCCCCGTGATCTGGACTAGACACATACTCCGGAAGAAGTGCAATTTCTGCACGAAGTAGAGCTCCGGCATTTGGATGAAGTTTTTCAAAAGGGAATATTGTTTCATCAAATATAACATCACGAGAAATATAGATTCGTCCAGTAGAAATTTCAAGACACTTGTATCCTCTGTGAAGGTTACTATAACCGAGAAACACACATTGATTCGAACGAAACTCAAGTGTGTGATGATTATATGGACGAAGATTAGGGTAACAAGCACACCCGAAAATTCTCAAGGAGTTATAGTCTGGTTTTTGATGAAACAATTTTTCCAAAGGAGTAATATGACTAATCACTTTGCTGGGAAGACGATTTATAAGATAAGTTGCAGCAATAAAGGCGTCATCCCAATATTTTAAGGGCATGGATGCATGAGCTAGAAGGGATAGACCTACTTCGACAATGTGGCGATGTTTACGCTCGGCGGAGCCATTCTGCTGATGAGCATGAGGGCAAGAGACATGATGACTAATACCAATGTCACGAAAGAAAGAGTTGAGTTTCTCATACTCTCCTCCCCAGTCACTTTGGACTGCAATAATCTTTCTGTTAAATTGACGCTCAACAAATTTCTGAAATTCTTGGAAGATGGAAAGAACTTCAGATTTGAACTTAAGCAAATATATCCAAGTGAACTTGCTAAAGTCATCAATAAAGCTAACATAATATTTTTTTCTTCCAAAAGAATCTCTTGCATGACCCCATACATCACTAAAAATAAGTTCCAATGGAGCACGAGACACACTATTTGACTTAGGATAAGGGAGTTGATGACTCTTTGCACATTGACAAGCATCACAAACAGACTCAATACTTTGACTAGATGACAATGGAAGATTGCCTTTATTCACTACTTGCTTGACTAAGATCGAAGAAGGATGTCCTAATCTTTGATGCCATCTCGCCAAGGAGGGCTTGATGACGGAGTAAACTTGATGACGACGCTTTCGACTAAGTGCTCCGGATGTGATGGGATACAAGCCTCCAATGCATCTACCGTGATGAATGAGCTCCCTCGTTGCCCGATCCTTGATGAAAAAATATGTTGGATGAGTTTCAAAGAAAACATTATTATCAGCAGATAAACGAGACATAGATGCTAGGTTTTTGTTGGCTTGTGGAACATGAAGGACATCTTTTAGAATAAGATCACGTTTAAGAGTAGGGGAATTAATAGATGCTTGACCAATGTGACAAATATCCATACCTCCACCACTTGCGGTGTGGATTTGATCGTTGCCGAAGTATCTCTCCCTCATGGAGAGTTTTTCAAGCTCGTTGGTGACATGATCAGTGGCCCCCGAATCGGCGTACCAGACCGTGCCATCTCCTCCTTGCTCTCTGATTGCAGCGGTGACATGACGAGCGTCAGGAACAAAGTCTTCATCGTAACGATGCCAACAGTCCATGACCTCATGGCCCGGTTTCTTGCACAATTGGCACCGAACACGGTTGCTTGAGGAAGGTCCAGAGGAGGTGTGATTGTTGTTGAAGCCACCCCCTCCAGAACGAGCAGGAGCGTTGGTGTTGGTGTAGCCGCCCCCGCCGGATCGAGCACCTGGTCCGCCGCCGTGGCCGCGTCCACCACCACCGCTGCTGTTGCTGCGGTTCCTTCCCTGATCGCGCCCACGGCTAGTACCACGGCCACGCGAGGCAGCGTTAGCCGAAGACTGGCGCACGTTCATCCGATGGAGAAGATTGAGACGTGCGTCAAAACTGAGAAGTTGCGTGTATTGCTCCTGGACGGTCACGGGTTCAACCCCCGCAGCAAGCGCCGACACGACCGGGTTGTAGTCGAGGTCGAGGCCGGCCAGAACTTGGGAGACGATCTCGCCTCTGGACATGGCATCTCCGGTGCAGGCGATTTCATCCGTGAGCATCTTGATCTTGGCTAAGTACTCTATCATGGACATGTTGCCCTTCTTGAGGTTTGTGAGTTCCATCCGAGTATTGATCGCCTGTGCTTCGGTTTGGGCAGCAAACATAGCTTCGATCGCCGCCCACACCTCCGCCGGTGTCTGAAGAGTAACCACCTGTGCAAGAATCTCGCGAGACAGAGAACCCATCAGAAAACCCTTAACCTGTTGCTGCTGTCCATACCAGAGAACTCAGGCGAAATTGGCGATCTGCTCCTCCTTCCCATCCTTGGTGATGGTGAGGGTTTCCGGTGGCGCCTGGCTCGCCGGATCAAGGTGGTGGCCCATCTGTGCGCTTTGATTTGAGGCAGCACGATGGCCTTCCACATGAGGTAGTTGTTCCTCATAAGCTTCTCCTGGGGGGGTGATCCAAGGGACGTGGTAAAGGATGCGGTGGAGGAGGAGGAGGGGGCGAAGCTGGAGGTGGACGCAAGGGACGTGGCGAGAGCACTCATGGTGCTGGAGGTGGTGGAGGCAGTAGTCATGGCGATAGGTTGAAGAATGGCTTGTCTAGATGCGATCTCCTTTTGATCTTAGGAAGGAGTCGCTCTGATTACCATGTAAGATTATTGGGAAGCGTTAAACCCTTTGCTTGGGCCGCACTTATATTTATATGGGCAATGCCGTGGCTTACAAGAAGAAAACGATCGATAGATCGATCGGTAAAGAGTTGGAATAGAAGAAGAGATAGAGAGGAGATACAAGTTTAAACAGGAGAAGTTCTCTCTCTATACAACTCTATCTCTATACAAATATTCCAACAAAGGGAAACCACATCACGTCTGAAGCTTATACTGTCTCTCTACTTCTTTGGTTCATGCAAGGAAAAAAGAGCTCACTTTCATGGAATTTAATTTTCGAAGCAGATAAATGTTTAAAGATGCACGAGATCAATTACATGTCTCCCAGCATATGCACCAACTAGGGATGCACTAAATTTTGTAGGAGTACTGATATTTTTATCTGGGACCACGCACCAAACTTAGTTCTGAATTTTATCTTCATGGGTGGTCGCCCATGACCATGTTGCGGCTGGACAGTACAAATTCACTGACACGATACATATATATGCATACTAAAGAAAACCTTCACTTGTGATGAACGTTGGATAGCTTCAACCAACAAGAAAGCGGCAGAATAACACAAACAATATGCACATGTGACACAGGATTTAATGTGGAAAAACTTTCTCAACTTGAGGGGTAAAAAATCACAGCTGTGGACCGACCGATTCACAAAACTTCACTATGAGAATGATGAGTACAAAGTCTTCTCAAGAACCTCTACACTCCGTTTGGATGTAGACATTGGGAGGCTTGGTATTGAATTGGAGCAATGCCAAATCACACAGGACATTGATATTGATATTGAATGTGAATTCTGCTGTTTGGATGTCAAGTAATTGGGAGTTGGCATTCGGAGAGGGTGGTTCAATTCCATGGCTTCTTTGGATGGTCATAAGTTGCATTGGAATTGCTCATTTGTTACTGGATCTACATTGTACATTGTTCTATTGATTGAAACTAAATTTTATACAGAAAATGATCTGACAGTATGCAACTGCACAATAATTAAGTAATTAGGCATCCTAGGCATCCATCACTTGTACAGCATATCAATCTACCTCAGGTGAAAATTGCACTACTAATCCAGATCTACATGACAAGTGAAGATACGTACCTTGAATCGGGTTGCTGATGGGGATCCATAGTTCCATACACCCACCGAATTTGGGATTAGAGGGGAATTTTAGGGATTAGGGTTCTGACCAAGGGGAGGGGGCGGCTGCCATGGGGATTCAGGCGCTTGAAGGGAGGGGACGCTCGCCATGGTAGGCAAGAGGCAGCCGCCACCGCCGCAGGGTGGGACCTCCTCGGACCTCGGTCGCCATGACAGGGAACAACGGACAGGGGGGCGTTCTCCATGGCGGGCAAGAAGAAGACTTGGTATGGATCGACCTTCGTTGGGAGAAGAGAGGAGGAGGACGGAGAAGTCAGTCGCCTGCGCCGCCGTCTCCTGAGTCGCGTCGCTTCTCCTCTCCAGCGCCTGTTTCTTTTCCTCGAGCGGGACGAAGCGGTAAGTGGGGCAGGGGGCTGCGCGCTACCGAATACCGAGGAAAACCGAGCGGTGAGGCTCCGAATTGGAGAAGGGGAGGCACGCGTGTTGCCGCGGATGGGCCAATATCTTAGTCTGTTTCCTGGTCTGAATACCAAGACCATCTGAACAATGGCATTCGGGTCTAACCAATGCCAATATCAAATTCAGAGGCCCAATGTCTACATCCGAACGAGGCGCTAGAGATTTTCACAACACACTCTCCATGTTGCCAACCGGCAACAACAACAACAAAACCACAAGAGGCAAGATTTCAGTAAACCGCTGAACCAAACAGTATCAAATCTAGACAAAATCTTTGCTTCTTCCTGTTCCTCTCTCACACAGGTTGTGTGTTCTCTCACACTCTCATGAATGGTAGCCACCACCAGCAGGGATGGAGTGACTAGGGTTTTGTCCATGCTCCCTTCACTAGGGAACAATCACAACCGTTGGATGCAAAACAGATCAATGCTTCACATCTGTTGGACTTGCGTGGGCTGATGTTGGGCTGCCAACACCTCCATGTGGAGGGACTTAGCGCAACAGACCAAGGCAATTAGTTCTCAATAATTATTTAGAGAATGAGTAAAATTCCAGATGTACGGTCGTTGTTTCAGTGTGCCAAAGCTAGCTTGCATCAAAGAAGGATTCAAATTTGTATGGATTTTTTAAGGAAGCAAAATTCAGTCTAGTGCATATTTGAAATTCCGATGGTTATAAGCTGAATGCGTGCATGAGATATTGACTAAGACAAGTTGGCATGCCTGGCCATAAGCCAGACAATGGTGACGAGTTCGCCGCCACTGCTGAGCTGCCTTGCATGAGACTCTCTGCTGCAGTGGTTGGCGACATAGCAGAGCATCTCTACCCAGACTCCGAAGATGACGTCCAGGCAGTCGGGTCGGTGGTAGTGGTAGAGCACATCCGCAAGCCTCACTCCGGTGTCGTAATCTTCATGGTGATCCAAGGAGCAGACTCGAGCATGGAGCCCCGTGCGAAGCGCCGACGCGAGTCGCCCCTGTGTCGAATTCTCGCTACCTTGCCCGAGCATGACCTCGTGCCAAGCGCGGCGGTGGTGGATGTAGCGGCTGCGCCTCACAGGTCCCGGCAGCATGTATGGGCGCAGCGCCAGGAGGAACATCATGTAGTTTGACAGCACGCGGATGGCGTCCATCACATCTTCCTTGGTGTCGTTGCCCTGCTCGTTGGACAAGCAGATGTCAGTGGCGAGGTGCCATGCCATGATGCTGTCCTCGAAGCCGACGTCCTGGACGCTCCATGCCACGGACCTGTCCATACCGAAACGCCGTAGAGTGAGCAGGCCCGGCAGCGAGCCGATCTGCTCGCCCCGGTTCCCCATCTCGAGTATCTCCCTCAGCACCAGCTCCTTTGTGGAGCCCGAAAGCTCGGCGGACCGCGAGTGGCGCAGCTCGTCCCACCAGTCCTCCGCCATGTGCCCCAGCCCCAGCAACCTCGCCGTCTTTACGCCCGGTGGCAGCTTTCCTGCGTCCCTGGCGCGGGACTCGAGCAGGTTGTACTGCCCGACGGAGCCGGACCACCTCCTGTAGCCCGCGGCATTGACAAGGCGGCGGAGAGCAAGGAGCTCCCCGTGGAGCACGTACCATTTCCTGTAGTACAAGAAGGCGCGTGTCCAGGTGGAGCCGGCTGCTCTCACCACAGATGTCATCTCCAGCACCATGGCCCCGACCAGCAAGACGTAGGTGATGCCCACGTCTTTCCTGCTGTGCCCATGCTTGTGGCTCAGCTGGAACAGCCAGAACGCGGCCAGCGTGGCCACCAGGGAGATGACACGGATGCTGTACCCGTACCATGTGTGGATCACGCCCGCCTTGGTGTAGAGGATGTCGTACATCAGGGACAGCTCCATCTCCATGAGCTTGTCCAGGCGGTCGTACATCTGGAAGGACTCGAGGACGTCGCGCACATACTCGCGCCGCCCTTTCCGAGCGCCGATGAATAGCCCCTTGCAGTCGTCGAGCAGGCCGTGAGCTCCGAGAAGGACAGCCTCCGCGTCCAGCTCCAGGAAGAACCTTCTTTTCAGTAGCTCCCGGAATAAAAGCTTTTCATGGCTTTCGCTTTGGCTGGTGGTGCCGGATTTGTTGTCGAGGGAGGTCCAGATGCTGTCGAAGCTGGCGGAGCGGAGCGCCACTATCCTCTCCCCGTACTTGAGGACGCCGACGGCGAATATGAGGACGGCGGCCACCACGATCAAGGTTTCGCTGCTTGGCATGTACTTGTAGAGGACGTAGGCAGCTGCCATGACCTGCACCACCAGAGTTTGCAGGTGGCGCAGCCAGAGCCGGTTGTCCTCGAACGAGTAGGCGGTCACCGTGTCCTGGCCGCCGAGGTGCACCAGGAGGAACGGCGCCCAGAACGCCACCAGCTGGTGCTCCGGTAGCTTGCTGCTGATGGAGAGGTGGCCCAGAGTGAAGAGCGCGGTCGAGTCGGCAAGCTGGTACGCCAGCCAGAGGAGCAGCCTGGGCACGAAGGAGACGTTGTGCCGACGGATCCCGGCGAAAGAGAGCAAGAAAACTTGCAGCGCGAAGCTGAAAAGGACCAGACATTGAATCGCCCATTCGTTTCGAAGGTCCACCAACAGCATACCCATTATTGCTCCCTCGGCCTTGCCTCTGAAATCTACAATCCATCCCATACTAGTATTATTGTTCCAATCCATTATCCTTGTTGGCTAATTTGGTCACTGCAACTGCAAGATAGTAAGAAGAAACTTTTTTGTTAAGATAGCAACATTGAACTTCTTCTCCCCCCCGAAAACAAAATACTAATTTAGTAATTAAGGTGAACAACTGAATTTTTTTTTTGAAGTAACTGAATTTTCTTTTTTGAGACGGACAAACAACTGGAATTAAGTCTGTAGGCAGCCATATATAAAAATCCGTTAAACCAATATAATTTGGAAACACGACCGAGCAAATGTTTCGACAAATAATTTTATAAACGGGCCGAAGTATAACATTTGAAAGGCAAAAATATGGACGTCTGATTGATATTGTAGCTGGGAGAAACATACCGCAGTAGTGCAGGCCCTGGGCAGTGCGGAATAGAGGTATACCATTATGTCTTGGATCAAGAGGATGCACGCAAAACTCTCTATCGGGCGGCCCCTCTATTTATAGATGCCAGATTTGTAGTTAGACTCTGGGTTCTATGATTGGATCGGACCATGACATAGAATATGTTCTTTTCTCTTTTTGCTGGATGGCATCCACATGCATTTGCCTTGGTGGCGACGCCAAAGTTGATTATTCTGCGCCTTGCTTGCATCGACGGAAGACGAATAAATGTCATGTATGTACCTTGCTTGATGTCTGATTATCCATGGAGTATCTATATCTATCTATCTATCTATACCTATACTAATTAGGCACTTCCTAAAAATTCCCATGTTAATCAGAAAATTAGAGCTGTTAATATGGTGGAATCGAGTTATTATGGTGTAGATTAGCACAAACAAATTCCCACATCAATAAGAAAATTAGAGCCAAATTCCCACATTAATAAGAAAATTAGAGCCAAATTCCCACTTTAATCAGAAAATTAGAGTTGTTAATTTGGTGGAACCGAGTTATTACTGCGTAGATTAACACAAAGAAAATAAAACATTAATCCGAAAATTAGAGCCGTTAATCTGGTGGAACCGAGTATTACACTGTAGATTAGCCCAAAGGAAATAAAAAATATAAAAACTAATTAGGCACTTCCTACAAATTCCCATGTTAATCAGAAAATTATAGTCGTTAATCTGGTGGGACCAAGTTATTATGATGTAGATTAGCCCAAAGAAAAATAAACAGTTGACTTAACAACCATATAATAGCTCGGATTAAAGAAAGAGTCCATCCCATATACGCACCATCTCATGCAAGTCATGAATACTGCTCGTCCTATGTTCTTTTCTTTTTTTTTCATGCAACTACCACGATGGAGCACAATTAATAAAGGAAAAAGATTGAAAACAACCGACTGGTCTCTCGTAATTTAAGTCGTGTGCGTTGCGCGCCACACGTCTTCACGGCGTAGGATCCGATCTTCACACATCTTCACGACTGACACCGTCTTCGGAGAAGAGGGTGTTCAAGGGTTGGTCCGATCTTCACGGCGTAGGCTCGATAAACGGATGGGGATAACTAGCTGCAAGCAGCCGGAAAATGGAAAATAAGAGATTATGACCCGATGAGGAGGAGGCTCACCGAAGTTTGCAGTCCGAACATTCACTGATCCACAACTCGCAATACTACCCCACACAACCACGCTCAAGTCGTGGAGCACGGGATAGGTCCAATCCGCAAGGGAAACCACGAACTCTAATCCACACAACATGATCTAGTCGTGGAGCACGAATTAGGAGCAATTTCTCAAGGAATCACGAGAATAAGGATAACAAGAGCTCTCCAATCTCAGGAGGAGTCTATGTCATTGGTCTTTGATAGAAATGGCAAAAGTCCCCAACAAAGGGAAGAGCTAGCCTATTTATAATCGGGACAACCCCCCTGGATAGGTGTGGAAACAAACTAGCTTTGGGAACCAGCTTAGGTGTGAAAGAGAACCATCTTTGGTTTGACTAAAAGGCTTCGACACTTAATGAGGTAGCTTCTGGAAAAATCTCGTTGGAGGTGGTTGGCAGTTCCTGACCAAATATTGTTCAATGGAGTCAAACAATGTTTCCTTCAGCAGCATAGTCGAGTTCTGGAAACCTTTCGCAAGTTGGGATATCCAAACTCATGCAAAACATTGTTTTGTCAGAATCGAAACAATGTTTCTTCAGCAGACAACACATTTCTTCATGAACTCCTAACTTTGTTTCTTCGCCATAAAACATTGTTTTGCACGGACTGATATATGTTTGGCCTTCTTCAATATTGCACCTGAGTTCAACCAACAACAAAGGAGATGAAAGTGCAGCCATGTGTTCAAGACTATAGTATGAACTTAAATTAGCATTCACCTCGCAATGTGTATGTTTGACACGAAATATTATGATTTCTCCTTTGATGACCAAGGATGTATAAATGGTTGTCATGTCCTCATCATCCTCCCCTCTTGAAAAGGAGTCATCCTCGACTCCAAGGGTTCAATGGCTTTCATGTCCTCATCATCCTCCCTCTCTTAAAAAGGATTCGTCCTCGACTCTAATAGGTCAATGGTTGTCATGTCCTCATCATCCTCCCGCTCTTGAGAAGGAGTCGTCCTCGACTGTAGCTGGTCATCACAAAAAAGAAAATTGGCCAGTACCAAGAAGCAATGCAAAGATTTTATCAAATGCCTAAGTTTAGCTTTCACCTTTGCGAACTTCAAATTTTTTGTTCGACTCAACATTTCTTTCCAGCTAACATTTCCATGGAGTGCAAACTTGTAATCAGGCACATCCATGTTCATATTATCCTCCCCCTCTTGAAGAGAAGTCGCCCTCGACTTCCTTCGGTCTACAAATAATAGCTTGAGGACAATACAAAATATCTTGGCAAAGGAAAAATTGAATAACTATGTTTAAATTTTGATTTTGTTGGCTCTTTTATAATCCCTGCAAGATGGACAAAGTGGTATTGTTGGATGGATGATATACCAAACATCTTGTCTCTGATTTCATCGCACCAATGCTTCAAGAGTTCATAAGTGCATACCTCTGGGTGCTTCAAGATGATTGATCTCTTCTCTTTTACCTTCGACAGTACTTCCATGCCCTTTTGAAGATCACTTACCCCACACGATGTTTCTTTGATGGTACTCCACGTGCGCCATAATTGTTCATGGATCTCATCCTCCCATCGCTGTAGCAGGGCAGCTAAGTATGATTTTTGCATCTGAACATACTTCAAATAAAGAGAATTTTGTGAATGGTTAGTAATTGAATAGTCTTCTTTCCCTTCATTTGGTGGATCTCTTAGTTCTTTGATATTGTGTGTAAACACCTCAAGCTTTGATTTGGTGGACTCTCACAACTCGCTACTCTCACTTTGATGGTGTGGTATAATATGCTGTGGTTCACTCATTTATCTAATGTTGTGGTGGATTACCTCACCCTCATATTTGGTGGACTCACACAACTCACTAATTCTCCCTCGCTGAATGTGAGGTATACTTTGGTTGAGATATTCCATCTCTCTAATCTCATGTTCAACAATCTGATCCTCACATTTGGTGGACTCACTCACCTCACCTCCCTTATCGCTCTCATTATGTGGAATTTTGGGAAGTGAGCACTCTTCCTCACATCTGGTGGAGTCACTCATCTCACCTCTCTTAGCACTCTCAATATGTGGAATTTTTGCAAGTGGACACTCTTCCTTGCATTTGGTGGAATCACTCAATGCACCTCTCTTATCACTCTCAATATATGGATTTTTGGAAAATGTACCCTCTTTCTCACATTTGGTGGAGTCACTCAACTCACCTCTCTTCTCACTCTCAATATGTGGAATTTTTGGAAGTGAACACTCTTCCTCACATTTGGTGGAGTCACTCAACTCACTTCTCTTGTCACTCTCAAACTGTGGGATTTTGGGATATGGACACTCTTCCTCACATTTGGTGGAGTCACTCAACTCACCCCTCCTGTCACTCTCAAGTTGTGGGATTTTGTGATATGGATTCTCTCTCTCGCATGGGTGTTGAAAGATTTTGTTCTCCATAGAAGTCACGGGTGGAGGAGAATAATCTCCAACTGAAACCATGCTTCTTCTAGCTTGAATATGAATTATTGGTGTAGACACCACCGAGGATGAAGGGTGTGGTTGCTGCCATGAAGGAGTAGTGGGACAGTCTTGGTAATTCTGGGACCGACCATTACACATGTTCTTCTTCTCCACTCTCATAGCTCGATATACAACATTAGATATCATATCATAAGGAAACACCCCCACAAAATCAAATATCTCTGCATTCAGCCCATGTAAGAATCTCTCCATCTTTGCTTCATCACTCTCTTCGGTTTTTGTCCGGATCAACAACTTCTCCATCTCATTACAGTACTCCTTGACAGTGTGAGAACCTTGGATAAACCTCTTGTACAATTTCTTCTCATAGTATAATGGAACGAATCGATGCCTCATGACTCTTTTCATTGTATCCCAGCTGCAGATATAGTCACCTCCCAAAGCAAGATGATCCTTTTGCAATTGCTTCCACCAAGAAAGTGCATAGCCAGAGAACTTCTTAAGAGTGAGTTCAACTCTCTTCATTTCAGAAATCCCATGAGTATTGAAGATCTGATCACATCTCTCCTCCCACTCAAAATAAGCATTCGGATCCTCTTCTCCAGTGAATGATGGAATCTGTAACTTCACCCTTGCTTGGTTGTGATGGTCATCTCCTAAACGACCATCATAGGGACTACCATGGTGACCAAAAACAGCACCACGACGAGGCGTGGAATATGACTCATCATCCACCATCTCAGCACACTCATCATTGTGATTTGGGAACTCTTCATGGTACATGTCATCACCACCATGTGCAGCTCGTCACCTGTGATCTGCGGCGAACCCGCGGGGGCCATGGCCTCGCCCGCAAGTTTCTCCTCCACGCAACCCACCATCATGGGGTGCAACAAGGTTACCTCGCCTATGTTCAACACCACCAACAGCGGTACCATTAACACGGCCACCTGCAGCTCTCCCATGACCATTGTGGCGATCTTCGTTGCCATGACAACGGCGATTGTTGGCGACCAGTGTGGCAGTGGGGCTGTGTTGGTGTTGATCCCCATTGCCTGCAATAGGAAGACATCCAACAAACATTCGTTCCAAAGCTCCAGCTGCACATTCTTCAATCACATCACCAAGTGCAGCTCGAGTCTTTGGGAACTCGTCTTCCATAATATTTCCTCCGTCTGCACTCGAGTTGGAGCCTGCCATGTTAATCCCCGGAAACAAGTGGTCGAAAGAAAAATATGTGTGTAAAACGCTCAGCTCACCTTCCTGCTTACCCAAATTCTAGTGATTCCTTGGCGGTTGTGCGGAAGTAGCAAATTAGGAGTGGACGGGCGAATGAAAGGAAGGAAGCTGACGGTTTCTAGTTTGATCTGGGTGGGGTAAAAAGGGAGGCTAGTGCTGAGATCCAATCGATGCAAACCAAATGAACAAGAAAAATTTTGTAGATCCTTGCACCACGTTTGAGCTGCAACACTTGCCACTTCAACTTCTGAAATCTCTCACCACACTGAATATGATTTCATAGTTGCTCAAAATTTTCTCTTCTCTTTTTTTTGCTCTCTTTTTTTTCACTCTTTTTTTCTCTGTTTTATTGCTCTTTTTTTGCAGCACAATAGATCCAACAACAACACTCAAATAAAAACAGCAGCAACTTTGGATAGAACTTGGTGCAAACACAAAGAGGAAAGCAAACAAGTAGATCTCAGCAAACAAAGGCTTGTATTTTTTTTGTGCCTTTTTTGGCTTTGGACTCTAGGACGGGGGAAAACGAAACTAAAAATGATAGATCTAGCTAAAAGGATATAGATCCTACCATGTAAACCTTGCTCTGAATACCAGATGATGCGGCACCGTCTTCGGAGAAGAGGGTGTTCAAGGGGAGGTCCAATATTCACGGCGTAGGATCGATAAACGGATGGGGATAACTAGCTGCAAGCAGCCGGAAAATGGAAAATAAGAGATTATGACCCGATGAGGAGGAGGCTCACCAAAATTTGCAATCCGAACATTTGCCGATCCACAACCCACAATACTACCCCACACAACCACGCTCAAGTCGTGAAGCACGGGATAGGTGCAATCTGCAAGGGAAACCATGAACTCTAATACACACAACACGATCTAGTCGTGGAGCACGAATTAGGAGCAATTTCTCAAGGAATCACGAGAATAAGGATAACAAGAGCTCTCCAATCTCAGGAGGAGTCTATGTCGTTGGTCTTTGATAGAAATGGCAAAAGTCCTCAACGAAGGGAAGAGATAGCCTATTTATAATCGGGATAATCCCCCTGGATAGGTGTGGAAACAAACTAGCTTTGGGAACCATCTTAGGTGTGAAAGAGAACCAGCTTTGGTTTGACTAAAAGGCCTCGAGACTTAATGAGGTAGCTTCTGGAAAAATCTCGTTGGAGGTGGTTGGCAGTTCCCGACCAAACATTGTTCACTGGAGTCAAACAATGTTTCCTTCAGTAGCATAGTCGAGTTCTGGAAACCTTTCGCAAGTTGGGATATCCAAACTCGTGCAAAACATTGTTTTGTCAGAATCGGAACAATGTTTCTTCAGCAGACAACTCATTTCTACATGAACTCCTAACTTTGTTTCTTCGCCATAAAACATTGTTTTGCATGGACTGATATGTGTTTGGCCTTCTTCAATATTGCACCTGAGTTCAACCAACAACAAAGGAGATGAAAGTGCAGCCATGTGTTCAAGATTATAGTATGAACTTAAGTTAGCGTTCACCTTGCAATGTGTATGTTTGACATGAAATATTATGATTTCTCCTTTGATGACCAAGGATGTATAAATGGTTGTCATGTCCTCATCATTTCCCCCTTGCAGCAAGCAGGTTGCGGCCGACCTTTGCAGCACCGGCTGGTGTGGATCTCGCCGGGGGCAGCGACGCTCCTGCTGCTGCAAAGCGGTGTCCTGCGCGACGCACTCATGGTGCTGCACCGATGTCCTGACGTGACGTGCTTCGCTCATGGTGCTCCAGTGAAGCGTGAGGGGCTGCAATGGAGCGATGTCGGAGGCTGCGATGGAGCATCGCGCGGGGTCGCTGTGCTCCGCCGGGGCTGCAATGAAGTGACGCCGGAGCTGCAATGAAGCACTCACGGGGTCGTTGAGGCTCGTCGGGGGTTGCAATGGAGTGCCGGCGGGCGCTGCCAGTGCTTCGCGCCGCGTGGTGCTGCCATGGAAGCCGATGCGCTGAAGCTTTTTTGGCGTAGTTGGCATTGCCATTTTTGAGCAGCACCCGAAATGGCTTCAAGTGCTGCGATGCAGCAGCCGCCGGCGGCTCCGGTTGGGTTGCTATGACCGAGGTGCGATGCACCTCGCCGGCGCTGTCTTGTTGCGATGCAACCTCGTCATGGGCATCATGGCTGCTCTTTCTATGATGCAACTCGTCCAAGACAGCTGGCATCGACGCCCGCTGCATCGCAGCTCCGGCGGCATTGCGGCCGCTGCATCACACCTCAGGCGGCGTCGAGGACCACTGCATCACAGCTCCGGCAGCCGCTGCATAGCACCTCCAACGACGTCGGTGGCCGCTGCAGCGCAGCTCCATCGGCATCGGCGGCCGCTGCATATATAGCAGCTCCGGCGGCATCGACGCCCGCTGCATCGCAGCTCTAGTGGCGTTGCGGCCGCTGCATCACACCTTAGGCGGCGTCGACGACCGCTGCATCGCAGCTCCGGCGGCCGCTGCATAGCAGCTCCAACGACGTCGGTGGCCGCTGCATCGCAGCTTTATCGGCATCGATGGCCGCTGCATATATAGCAGCTCCGGCGGCGTCACGACCGCTGCAATGCAACTCCGCTGGCGTCGAGGACCGCTGCATCGTAGCTCCGACGGCATCGATGACCGCTGCGTAGCAGCTCCGGCGGCCACTGCATCGTAGCTCCGACGTCGTCGTCGTCCGCTGCATCGTAGCTCCGGCGCGTCGACGTCGTCCGCTGCATCGTAGCTCAAACTGTGTCGAGGCCGCTGCTGCCATGCTTGGAGCGGGACAGTGGGAGCTGTGGGTGGTGCGTGTGCTGTGCGAGGGGAAGATGGCATTAAGGGGAAGTGTGATCCGTGCAAAGGAACGACCACGATGAGCTCCATCGAACGGTTATCAAGGCGGCTAATAACTCTGAGCTATCAGCCGGCTTATGCCTAGCATCGGCCATTAATAAAGCTGGAGTCTAAGAACAAGTAAAAAGGCCCTAGACGAGAGCATACAAGACCCATTGAAGATATGCCGTAGTGGTTAAACAAATGGATGTGCTGCGCCCTGTGGTCGGAATATATGGAACACCCTGCCGTTGGAAGATGCTGCTGATGGTTGCGGTTCCACCGTTCCGCCATGCCTCCCTCAAGTTCCACCGCGTCGAAGATATGACTCAGCCGTCAAACACACCGATGCGCTGCGCCCGGCCACCGAAATCTACTGCTGGTTGTCGTTCCTCACTGCCGCCACCAAGTTCTATCGCCTTGAGCTTTGCTGCTTACGGGAGGGTGTTGCCGCGGCAGCCATCGACCTGTTGTTACGTGTATGCACTACTCCGTGCGTTTTTCAAGCCTTTCATGCTCTGCTTGCTGAAGTTGTGTTCTTGTTTCCAATCACAGAATGAGAGCTATCTGAATTCTGAAGTGGAGAGAGGTCTATGGCCAGGACCGATTTTTTTTTGAGGAACCGGCAGGAGCACTGCCTTTTTCTTTATAGAAGAGATGGCGGAAGGAAGCAATTTACAGAGGGGCGAGTGTTTTTAGGGAACGTCGCAGAAACCACAAAAGACCAACCAACCTAGAATCTAGATTAACCAATGCCGGCGGTTGGTAGGTTGCCGGCAAACGCCAGGTCGCGCTGATTGATTGCGTCTAGGGCTAGAGCCGCCACCTCGCGATGCGTCATCCTTTGTCCAGTGAAAACTCGTCTGTTTCGCTCCTTCCAAACGGACCATGTCGTGTAGATGATTCTTCCACTGCGCCTCTTGCGCACATGTTTGGACTAGGAATTCAGAGTCTTATCCCACCAGTCAGACACATTTCCTGGCTCCGGGAGGAAGCCTGAGATTGGAACGCCTTCGTTAGTCCAAGAGTTCACCTGGTTCCAAACCGCGACCGTGACGGGGCAGTCTTTGCAGAGGTGAGTTGCTGTCTCTGGCTGCTGAAGACAGGGCATGCATCTGGGATCGTGAGGCCATCCCCTCACGGCCAGCATATCCGCAGTGAGAATTCTTCCGTGCAAAGCTAGCCATGCGAAGAACTTACACTTGGGCTTAGCATTTGCGGACCAGACCTTGGTCGTGCCAAAACGTGAGTAGGAGCCGAAGAATTGCGCGCCGTAGGCAGAGGCGGCCGAGTAAGTCCCCGAGGTGGTCAAGTTCCAGCGAATGATGTCCTCTTGGTCAGGGAGGAGGGTGATCTAACTAATGTGGTTCGAGAGAGACACGAATTCACCTAGCTGCTGAATGGTCTGCAGACTGGCCACCGCCCTAATCCAGTTCTCATTTATGAGCTCGTTGTGCACCGTTCTGTTTTTTCTTGAGGCAATCCTGTAGAGCTCTGGAGCTAGGAGCTTGAGCGGACCTACAGCAGTCCAATTGTCATGCCAGAAGAAAGTCTTCTTCCCATTGCCCATCGTAATAGAGGTACATGCGCGGAAGAGGCACATGTCTGAATGGTCACACGGCAGCTCTGATCCCACCCATGGCCTTTCTGGGTCAGTCCATTGCAACCACGGCCACCGTAGGCGCAGGGCACGGCTAAATCTCTGCAGGTCCAAGATCCCTAGGCCGCCCAAATGCTTTGGGCGGCAGACTGTCTTCCAGTTAACAAGGGAGTGGCCTCCCGAGGTCTGAGTTTGGTCTTCTTTTTGCCAGATGAAGGCCCGAATGATTTTGTCGATCTTTCTAAGAGTCCCCTTCGACAAGTTGAGAGCTGTGATGTGGAAGGTGGCCATGGCCATGAGGACCGACTGAGCGAGTGCCACCCTGCCAGGCTTGTTGAGAAGCTTTCCTTTCCATCCTGGTAGTCTGCCTGCAAACCTATCGATGAAGGGTTGCAGATCAACGCCTTTAAGACGACGAAAATGTAGGGGGGGGGCCCAAATAGCGTCCCGGGAAGGTGGCAATCTTAGCAGGGAAAACCGAGAGCACATCCTGGAGGTCAATGCCGGCACATCTGATCGGGAAGACCTCGGTCCTGCTCAGGTTTGTGATCAGTCCGCTTGCCTCCCCAAAGGTTTTTAGGATTGCCGAAATGGCGTGAAGCTCATCCTTGTCTGGGTTCGCAAAGATGCCCGCATCGTCAGCATAAAGGGAGATCCTACATCTGGCCGTTCTAGCCGCAATGGGCTTGAGGATTCCTCGTCGGGAGGCGAGTTGGAGGATCTGCTGAAGAGGGTCAATGGCCAAGATGAAAAGCATCGGAGGTATCGGATCGCCCTGGCGGAGGCCCTTTGCGTGTCTGAACATCCTTCCGGGGTTTCCGTTAAGTAACACTCTTGAAGAAGAGGACGATAGGGAGAGACATATCCAGTCTCGCCATCGGTGCCCAAAGCCAAGGCGATGCAAGACCTGCAGCAGGAAGGCCCAATTTATGGAGTCGAAGGCTTTGGAAATGTCCATCTTGAGGAAGAGGCTTGGGATGTTACGACGATGTAGGTCCTTTATGAGATTCTGAACATGCAAGAAGTTGTCGTGGATGGATCGCTTCTGCACAAAGGCACTTGGCATTTGGATACCAGTGAAGGCGGGATCGGGGCCAGTCTGTTGGCGAGGAGCTTGGAGAAGATCATGGAAAGGCTATGAATGAGACTGATTGGTCTGTAGTCTCCGACCACCCTAGCGTCCGCTTTTTTTGGGAGCAGAATGATGTTTGCGGAGTTGATGAGGGAGGCCCCGTCACCGCGGAGATTAGCGAGCTGGAGGATTGCTTGAACGACATCATGCCGAATGATCTCCCAACATGTTTTGAAGAAGGCTCCAATAAACCCGTCTGGGCCAGGCGCTTTGACAGAGGGACGCGAAAAAACGACGTCTTTTATCTCTTCCTCATCGAATGGCTCATCGAGCTCCGAGAGATCATGCGAGGTTATCTCGAGGTTGTCCCAAATTAAGCTTGAGCGTCGTGGCGTGGGGGTGCCCAAATGGCCCTGGAAGTGGGAAAGGAGCACCTGCTCTTTATCTTCCGCCGTGACGGCAACACCGTGATCCGAGTGCAGCGACTGTATGAAGTTTTTCCGCCGTCGCCCATTCACCTTGGCATGGAAAAACTTAGAGTTGACATCGCCCAGCCTGATACCCGTAAGTCGTGCGCGCTGGGGCAACTTAACCTTCTGGAAGGATAGGAGGCCGAGATAAGAAAGCTTAAGCCTGCGTCTTAGCTCCAGCTCTTCAGGGGAGAGGGACCTCCCCTCCTCGGCAATGTCATGCCTCCAGATTACTTCCTTTGCAATGCCAATCTGAGTGTTGAGGACTCCGACTGTATCTCTTTGCCATTTCTTGAGAGCTTTTGCAGTCCGTGTCAATTTGATGTGGATCTTTCGGATTGCATTGGTTGACTGCACTGGTTTGTTCCAGGCCATGGCCACTGCTTCCTTGAATCCAGGTAGCCAAAGCCAGAACTCTTCAAACATGAAGGACAGGGGCCGCCGCACCTCCGTGTCCCCCAGGAGGAGCAGCGGTGCATGATCCGAGCAGGCAGATGAGATGGCCTGGAGGTGGGCATTTGGAAAAAGCTCATCCCAATCGTTGGAGTGGAAGAAATGATCAATCTTTGTTAGCACCGGGTTTTCTTGAGCATTGGACCATGTGAATTTACGGCCTGAAAGCGGCATCTCTTTAAGCTCAAGGTGATTTAGCGCGGAGCGGAAACTGCCAATGAGGCGGCTGTTAATGTTTTGGTTGTTCTTGTCAGCCGCTTTGGTGATCAGGTTGAAGTCGCCAAGAATGAGCCACCGGGGCTTCACCACATGCTTCAGCCCTCTGAGCTCGTTGATGAAAAGCATCTTGTCTTGCTCCCCCTGAGGGCCGTATACGCATGACAGGGTCCAGTCAAGGCCATCAGCCAGCATGGTGACGGTGGCCGAAATTGATCCATGCGTTGCCTGGAAGTCCGAAAGGCGGAAGAAAGCGTCGGAGACGGCCATGATCATGCCCCCCCTTGACCCGATGGCGCCCCCCCTTGACCCGACGGCCGGGAGGACATGGTAGTTTGCAGCGAAGGAGGGGCCAAGCATGGATACGATGAGGGAGTCATCGACATGATCGAGCTTGGTCTCTTGGAGGCACACAATGGTGGCGTGGTACTCGCGGATAAGGTCACGCACGGCGTCACGACGGGCAGGGGCGTTGAGGCCACGCACATTCCAGCACAGAAGCTTGACATTAGGTTCCGCCATATGGGGAACTGTAGATCACACTGGGTTCGAATATAAGTAACATGCATTGAGGAGGCACACACGGATGCCAGGTCGCGGTTGCGTTGGCACGGAGTTGCAGACACAGGGACGACAGAACTCGAAAGTAAGCAGCGGAGACAGTGCTACGAGCTACGACACTCATGGTAGGACTACACATTGGCAACAACGGTGGCCTCACTGGCAGCTGCCTTCTTCTTTCCTGGCTTGTTCTTGGCCGCGTTGACATGCTTCGCAAGGTTCTCGATTGCTTGGATGACAGGAGAAGCAAGAGGCGTGTTGAACAGCGCCTCGTAGGCTGACTGAACCCCAACATCCATGTCCGATTCCGGGCCGAGCAGGTTGCATGCACGGGCAATCAGCTCCTGGACTGCCGAACTGCCCTGGAGGCACTACCGTGTCTTCCTCTGAGCAATCCGCCCGCTCCTCCAAGGCGAGGAGAGATTGATGCCTCTGGATCCTCGAGTCTTGGCTGGCTTCGGCACCGGGGCAGGCAACAAGGGCGCTGCAGGGGGGCGGCGATGGAGACCAAGAAACGGCCCAGCTCGCCGACAGCAGGCGAGAGAGAGCTCTCCGGCGCCACGCCATCAGCAGGCGCGGGTGCACCCGCCGGCACCGAAACGGCCTCGCCAAAGCTGCCCGCCTGGACAGGGCGGTTGGAGAGGAGTCCAGCCCTGACGACGCAGCCATCGCGTCGAGGACAGGAGAGGCCGACGACGGAGGCACCACAGGCGAGACGAGGTAGGGACCCAGGAGCGCCACGGGCGGCAGGGGCGAGGCCACCGGAGTGCGGCCAGGAGTGTCGCAGCAGGGAGACGAGTGGACCGCTGCCGCCGGAGAGGCGCAGCGGCTCTCAGACGCCAAGCCGGACAGGGTAGGCCGGGCGCAAAAACCCGGAGGGCCGTCATCGATGCAGAGCGCTCCCAGAGCGCCGCAAGGCCCGTCGGACCAGGCATCCATCCCCGCAGTCACAAGCACGGACGTGCCGGGCTCCAGGAGCAGAGGCGGCACCTGACCGACAACGGCCGAAGCCGAGGCAGCCGCAGCCGGCAGGGCGATAAGGCGTCGCAGCTCGGCCGCCTCCCGAAGCACAACCTCTCGTAGCGCCAGCCGCTCGTCAGCCTCCTTGCCACCAAAGACCTGTCTGACCTTGGCCTCGGCCATCGCCACCACTCCCATCTTCCTGAAGCAGCCCACGGCCGTGGAGGAGTCGTCCGCATGGCGCCGCCTGCCGCCGTCCCGACGGCCAGCCGCACGATCGTCGCGTCGCCGAGGGGAGTGGGATCGTGGCCGCGCAACGACCTCTCCGTGGCCGCGCGTGGCCTGCCCATCGCCAGGGCCACCCGACCGGCCGTCATGGTCGTCGCCTTCATCATCGCGCCTCCACGGACGCTGCTCGTGGCAGGCGCCGTCGCAACCACCACTGGCACGGCCACGTGGTGCACCCCGCACCGTGGTGCCGCGGGAGTCAAACTCGCCAGGGATGACGACGTCGTCAGAGGACACAGGAGCATGGCCGTCGATGGTTCCGCGATGGCATGGCGGGAACACGGATGTCGGAGGGGAGTACGCCACATGTTGGCCATCTTGCGTCTCCGCGTCGAGAGGGGCTGAAGTGTAGTCCTCAACCCGCAGCAGGTGGACGATGACGCGGAAGGTGGCACCACGCAGGCAGCGCGCCGGCTGCCGCGCCAAGATCGTGACGCCATCGGGTGCACGCGATGTGAAGGTCAGCCAGACCACCTTCGGGATTCTGCTCGGATTGGTCGTCCACGCCTAGAGACTGATGTCACGCGTGTCCGACATGGAGATGGAGCGCTCATCCATGACGTCCAGCGCGCAGGTGCGGCCGATGACGCGCTCGATGATGGAATGCGTCCAGACATAGGAGGGCACGCAATTGAGGATGAGGCGCGCGCGGAAGGGCATGGCCGCGCCAAGCGCGTGCGCCAGCGGCCTCCAAGGCTTGATGAAGACCCGCGTGCCGTCACCCATTCGGAGCCGGCCCTTGTCCAGCGCAGCCGTGCAGAGCTCCTTGCTCTCGAACTTGAGGAGGAACTCCTCCGGGTAGTGGTTGCTGACGGCGACGCCACCCCGTCTCAGGCGAAGCCGGTCACGCAGCAGGCGCTCCACCACCGCCGGGGCCAGGCGACGAGGGGCGTCCACTGCCCAGGCAATGGCGGCTGTCTGCTCCCAGGTGCGCCAGTCGCGGTCGATGTCGAAGGTGGCCGCAATGATGCAGGTGTCCTCCTCCGGCCTGGACTCCAGTGCGCCAAGGCCATGCTGAGCCATGTCCCGCGGAGGCGGGGTCGGGAGGAGAGGAGGGCAGTCCAGGCGGGAGGTGACCACGTCAGCCCAGGAGCACCCCGAGCACGGCCTGCAGGAGGACAGAGGGCGGGGCGGCGGCTCGTCGCGTGCAGTGCAGAAACGAGCGCGGTGGCCTGAGCGGTCGCAATCAAGGCAGCGCGGGGGCTCACGGCAGGAGCGGGCGCGGTGGTGCTTGCTGAGGCAACGAAAACATCTCCCCCGCGTCCTCCTTAAGAAGAGCAACTTCCTCTCTTCGGCCAGGCTGTCGCCGAGCCCGGCCGGACGCCCGTCGCGTCGGCGTAAAGAAGCGTCCCATCGCGGACGGCGCCTCGAGCCCGCCGTCGTCCAGGGCGCGGCGCGCCCATCCTCCTCTGTCTCAGGGACTGGCCTGTCTTGAATGCGTCCGCCATGAATGCCCCCGGCAGGCGCAACCACCATGGAGCGGAGCCGGGGCGCCTTGAATGCCACCACAGGTGCGCAGGAGCCGGAGCCCCCCTCCGAGTCGCACGCGCAGACGGGCGAGGCAGGGCGTGACAGCGACTCCGAGGCCGGCAGATCGGGGGCGGGCTGGATCTGGCTTACCGGTTGGTCGACGAGGCTTGAAGCAGCGATGATGGAGCCCTGGCGCTGGGAGAGGAACCAAGGGGCCTGCGGCGCGAGGATGGTTGGCCGGAAGGGGGGTGGGGGGAGGCTGGCCGGCGGCAGCGGCAACGGGGGCGGCGGCGGAAGGGCCGCCGAGCGCGTCGCAGGAGCAACGGTCATATCTTACCAACAACCCGAATAAACAAATTTGTTCTCAAACCAGGACCGATTGCAACAGACATAATTTGATGCAAAGAGAGAAGGGAATACTATTAGACCAAGCAGTGGCTTTTGTAGATAGATGGATCAGAACAAAGAAAATTACACGGAAGGAAGGATAATCTATGGGCTTGGTCCAAAAAAATTTAGCTTTCCATGGAAGAGTAATTCCATGCTGTAGAGGTAAACTCTAATTAGTCACTAGTTGTAACAGCTTTGCTAGAACTCATCTAGATGAGATATAATTTGATCTCATTCACCTTTTATAGCCATTGGATGTGACGCTATAAAATGCGTGTGTGCTGACGTGAGTTGTATCTGTTCTTATTTTCTAGATGAATGAGACCAAATTATCTCATTTAGATGAGTTCTAGATACTCCCGTTGTAAAGTAGATAGATGGATCGATTCATTCCTAACAAAAGTTTCTTTTAAATGGTTTGCCCAGGGACACATATGGGGTTCAAGATCCTAGGTCGTTCAAGTATTTATAAAATTCTTATTGATTTTTAACAAGTATATATCAACGCAAATCATGCGGAGACAAATTTGTCCTCTTCATATGTTCCTAGGTCGTCAACTGACAGTATATAAAAGATTCACACAACTTAAGGTTCTGTATGTCAAATATTTAATGCTATGGTGTATGGCGTTATCATGCCTAATTAATGTGGTGTTAATGGAGTAATCTTGGGAGTGCTCGAGGCAGTGCTTGGAACCATCCCGTGACGTTTGGTGAGGGCACGACCTCTCGGGACTGTGAAACAAGGAGATTGTAGATTGGAATAGCGCACCCAATATGGTGGCCTCCAGGTGATATATATACGCCTCTAGGGCATGCGGCTAGATGGATAATTACAAAGGTTTGTTACAAGAGATAAACCAAAACCCTAGCCGCTCACAGGTCCTAGATACTAAGGGCATCTCCAGCCGCGCCCCAAGAAGGCCCCCCAGGCGTTTTTTCGTCCGCCGGCGTCAAAAAGTTGGCCCAGTCGCGCCCCCAGCAGCCCAGTTTTTGCCGGCTCGGGCCGAAATTGGCGCCGGCGGACCCAACCCGAACCCGGCGCGCTGGGGGTCTCTCGGGGGCGCCGGGCGAATCGTTTTTGGCGCGAAGAGCCGCGGGCCCGCCGCGTCAGCGACTCTACTCTCTTCTCGCCCCTTCGTCGCCCTCATCGCCTCGTTTCCCGCGGCGAGTCAATGCCAAAGATGCCGCGTGCAGCCGCACCGGTCCGCCTCCATTGATGCCTCACGGGCGGCGCAATGAAGGCTGGGCGACGCGTCCCTCGGCCGCCACGCAATCACGCCATGCGTAACGCGCCGGCCAAGCCTACCACGCGGCGGCGAACGGATTCGGGAGCCGTCATCTGCACGAGGACGAGATTCGCCTCCTTTTCGAGGCCGAGTACCCGGTCCCGCCGGACATGCGGGTGCCCGGGGCGTGGAGGATCAGCGCCGGCGGCGTGCCGGTGCCCCCGGTACCCACCGACGCGGCGCAGCGTGCGGAGATCGCACGCATCCGCTCGTCCCTGCCACGTGCGGCGAGGGAGGGGCCACGGTACGTCCCCGACAGCCCGCTCTGAGAGCCCTATTTCCGCCGCCGTCACGCCGAGCAGCTCGAGGCCACCAATGGCGTCGTGCCCTCCGGCAGGCTCAACGCCGCCGGCCGGCATCGGTGCTGGGGCGTGCCCGGGCGCACGTTGGAGGCCGTCCTCGAGTACATCGAGGGCGGCAACACGCCGCGCCTCGAGTACCCCGCTCCCCCGTCCTTCTCAAGCCGCCGGGGAAGCTCCTGGACGCCGAGGCGCATGGAGACCGGGGTGTCCTCCTCCTCGTCCGGCGGCTCTCCCTGCCTGCACCTCCACCCCGTCAAGCCGGAGCCCCAGTACACGCCTGTCAGCGCGCGTACCCGCAGCTCCGGCGCCCTCGTCGAGTCCAAGGTGGAGTCCAGCCTCCCCCCGGAGTACGAGGAGATAGGCCGGCGCGGCTTCTCCGACGAGGACGCCATGCGGTGGTCGCGCGACGACTACGTGCGCGAGGAGATGGTTCGGCAGCGCCGGGCCCTGGAGGAGATCGCCGCCCGCAAACGTGTGCGCGAGGACGAGGACGGTGTTGTCGTCCTCGATAGCGACGACGACGACGCCCCCGGACCGTCCAACCCGCCGCACCAACCGGGGGAGGGATGCAGAAGGGACGGCGGAGGCGTAGGCGGGGGCGATGACGACGACGACGACGGTGACTACACACGGTTCTACAGCCTCCTCGGCATGTAGAACCGCGTGGGCGGGCGGCAAGGGAGACGGCGGGGTAGCCCGCGGTAGTTTTTTTTTTCTTTTTTTTTGTAAAATATGTTTAAATTTGAACAAACTCGCCCGTGTGTGCGTTGTGTTTGCGCCGAATTTGAACATTTTAAAAACCCATGGAGGGCCGCGACTGGGGGGCATCACGCCCCCAGTGCGCGGTTTAGCGCCGGTGCGCCCCTAGGGGGCGATTTTTTGCCCCTCACTACCAGAAATTATCTAGTTGCCGACGGCCTCATCTATGCCGACGGCGCCCGTCGGCATAAATGGACATATGCCGACGGCCAAGGGCAGGCCGTAGGCGTAGAATAGCCGTCGGCATATGTGTATCTATGCCGACGGGGGCCGTCGGCATACTACGACCGTCGGTACAGCTCGCGGTACGCCTACGGGGACCGTCGGCATAGAAGAGGCCGTCGGCATAAAAAGGGCCCACCTACCCGGTTAGTGGCGACCGTTTGACGGCATCAAAACTCGGCCGTCGGTATAACTAAGCCGACGGCTAGGCCGTCGTCGACACGTCATCGATCCGAGGGAGTGAGGGCCTGTGGTGTGGCAGAGATATGCCGACGGCATAGCCGTCGGCTTAGTCCTAGCCCATGCTATGTGCCACGTCATCAATCCGCGTGCAATGCCATGTCATCGATCCGTGGGATCGTAGCTCCGTGTGCGCAGCTTGCCGTCGGCATACCTTTATTTTTTTATTTTTAGTTTATATATTTATTATTTTGTATTTTTTTTCACAACATAAATGTGCCTTATCTAAACAAAAAACATGCCCCGATGGTATATCGATTGCCCCCCTCACGGACGTCACTGCCGCCGTGTCACGGAGGGGGGAAACGATCGACATGGAGGGAATCTGGTTAGAGGGGGGATTCGGGGTGGCCTTTGGGGTGTAGCTATGCTACCGAAACATCGCATGGGTCCCGATGCATGTGTGAAAGTGTTCTAGCATGCGTAGACGCCCGTCTTGGGGCTCCATGGTGTGGCCCCCTCCACGGAAGGCAGAGCCGCCGTCACTTGGAGGGGGTAAGGTGCGGGTGCGGTGGAACCGGAGGGAATCTAGTGTTGGGTTGGGTCCAAACCGTGTTCGGGGATGTTGCTATGGGCTGACCTATCGCAACCAGGCGAAAGAGTCCACCGGTCAAAGCCCGCCCGGCGAAAGTCAAAGGGCTAGATCTACTCGTCAACTAGGATTCGGGGTGGCCTTCGGGGTGTAGCTATGCCACCGAAACATCGCACGGGTCCCGATGCATGTGTGAAAGTGTTCTGGCATGCGTAGACGCTCGTCTTGGGGCTCCATGGTGTGGCCCCCTCCACGGAAGGCAGAGCCACCGTCACTTGGAGGGGGGATGGTGCGGGTGCGGTGGAACCGGAGGGAATCTAGTGTTGGGTTGGGTCCAAACCGTGTTTGGGGATGTTGCTATGGGCTGACCTATCGCAACCAGGTGGAAGAGTCCACCGGTCAAAGCCCGTCCGGAGAAAGTCAAAGGGCTAGATCTACTGGTCAACTGGGATTCGCGGTGGCCTTCGGGGTGTAGCTATGCCACCGAAACATCGCACGGGTCCCGATGCATGTGTGAAAGTGTTCTGGCATACAAAGACGCCCGTCTTGCGGCTCCGTGGTTTGGCCCCCTCCATGGAAGGCAGAGCCGCCGTCACTTGGAGGGGGGGATGGTGTGGGTGCGGTGGAACCAGAGGGAATCTAGTGTTGGGTTGGGTCGTAGACGCCCGTCTTGGGGCTCCGTGGTGTGGCCCCCCCTCCACGGAAGGCAGAGCAGCTGTCACTTAGAGGGGGGGATGGTGCGGGTGTGGTGGAATCGGAGGGAATCTAGTGTTGGGGTGGGTCGGGGTGTAGCTATGGGTGGAACTTATAACGTATGGATTAGTGGACTATTTAAACAGGTCAAATTGCTTGTCCCTGGGCGAGGTGGGACTATTTTTTCGAAAAAAAGTGGTTGCCATCTATGCCTACGGCCTTGCTGTCGGCACCTGGAGGGGGGAAACGGACACGTGGGGTCTACACGGAGGGGATCTTGCTGTGGGTCTGGCCCGGATGTTGCTCCAAAGTGTTCCTATGGGCTGACCTAACACAACCGGGTGGGGAGGTCCACTGGTCAAATCCCGTCCGTGCAAAGTCAAAGGGCTAGATCCCGTGGTCGAACGCTACAGGGTTAGGCGGGACGGGGGCACTGGGGGGGTAGCAATGCCACCAGAGCGTCGCACCGGGCCCTCATACATGCGGGGTGGTGTGGTGGCATGTCCGAAGAGGCGGGACGCGTCTCCGGGGCGTGGCCCCCCTCACGGACGGCGATGACACGGTAGTAGACGTTCTGCGGTAACGATGCGGCGTCAATATTACTAAATACTCGGAGCGCGATAAAATCATGAGTTTTTTTGCACGACGCGGGCACATGTGCTATAGGAACGATGGTATTTTTTCATAATTATTGGTGATGGAGAAGTATCCGAAAAATTCCCTCTACGCGGATTGCCCTTCGCGCGTCTACGGCTGTGGCCGGCGGCCTCCAGGGGCTAGCATGCCGCCAAATCTTGCGTAGGCGTCCTCTCACAAGTCTGGAAGTGTTGTGGTGGTTGCAAACGCCCGGCACGCGTGTCCGGGGTGTGCCCCCCCTCACGGACGGCGCCGCCGCCGGCACCTGGAGGGGGGAAACGGACGCGTGGGGTCTACACGGAGGGGATCTTGCTGTGGGTCTGGCCCGGATGTTGCTCCAAAGTGTTCCTATGGGCTGACCTAACACAACCGGGTGGGGAGGTCCACTGGTCAAAGCCCGTCCGTGCAAAGTCAAAGGGCTAGATCCCGTGGTCAAACGCTACAGGGTTAGGCGGGACGGGGGCACTGGGGGGTAGCAATGCCACCGGAGCGTCGCACCGTCCCCAGTGCCGCCTCTTCAGACATGCCACCACACCACCCCTCATGTATGAGGGCCCGGTGCGATGCTCTGGTGGCATTGCTACCCCCCACCAGGGCCCCCGTCCCTCCGTGTAGACCTCACGGGCGTGGCTACTGCCGTGTCCCGAAGGGGGGAAACGGCCACGTCGGGCCGACACAGAGGGTATCTTTGGGTGGGTTGGGCCGGGATGGTGTTGGGGGGTGCAGCTATGGGCTGGGCTACGAAAATCAGGTGAAAAGGTCTACCGGTGAGACCCAGTCCGGCGCAAGTCAAAGAGCTAGATCCGGCGGTCGTCTATGTTAGGGTTAGACGGGACGGGGTGGCGAGGTGGAACTATTTTTTACAGTGTGCTGAGAGCCAGACATTAATAATTACATTTTGTTAGGACATTTTTTAAAGAAATTGAATTTAATGTAAACAAAAAACAAAAAAAAGCAGGTATGCCGACGGCACAACGGTCGGCATAGGTGGAAAGAACCTATGCCGACAACTATACCGTCGGCATACCTCACACCTTATCCAACCGGGCACCCCATGCCCCGACCACTCATCCACCCTCCTCGCTCGATCTAGCCCCGCCGCCGCTCGATCCCCGCCCTCCGCCGCTCGATCCCCGCCCTCCGCCACTCGATCCCCCCGCCACCGGCCATCCCAGCCCCGCACCGCCGACGCCCCCATCTGCACCGCTCCCGCCCCCGTCCTGGCCGCGTCGCACCGACCCCTCCCCACGCTCCTCGCCCGCCCCGCATCGCCGCTGGTTGTTCCCGGCCGCCCCGCACCACGCGGCCCCGTCCCAGGACTGGCCCCGTCATCCTCGCCCCCTTCCCGACCCTCCTGCTCGTGGTGAGCTGGCTGCGGCCACGGCTCCGGCGGTCCGACGACCCCTTCTCGGCCCTTCTGCTGCTGGTGAGCACCGGGGAGCCCCCACCCGCCCACGCTCCGCCACCCGTTGCCGGCCCCTCCGACACCACCTCTGCCACCACGTCCCCTGCTCCCTCGGTGAGCTCCCCCGTCACCCTGCCGCTCCCCCCGCTGCTGCCGTTGCTCCCCTGCCGCTGCTGTGCTGCTAGATGAATGGATGGATAGATAGTTAGAATCATGGATGGATGTGCTGCTATGCTGTTCTTGCTACTGTTTTTAGGTGGATGGATGTATGGATACATTTTTCTTAGATGGATTCATGGATGTTGTTAGAATCATAGATGGTGGATGGATGGAATGTCGGTGAATTTTTTTAGAAACTTTGTTTGTCATATATTTAATGTTAGGTCATGTTGACGAATGTATGTGGTAAAGTTAATGATAGATGAATGGATGGATGGATGTTGGACAAAATTTGACACTTGACTGAGATGTGATGATCTTGTTATTTTTTTGATACTCATAATGATCTTGATAAAATAATTGAAGACAAAATTTTGAGACTTACTAAGATGTGATGATCTTGCTAAAAAAATGATACTCATGATGATGTTGCTAAAAAAATAGAAGACAAAAGTTTGACACTTTACTGAGATGTGATGATCTAAGTTGTTCTTTCGGTGGAATTTGCAGGCTTTGTGGTGTCGCATTTCATCGGAGTGACCGTTGGACGACGCGTTGGTCCCCCTGAGCATCCCTCTGCTGTTCGACTACTTCCTCTACAGCCGAGGGTGAGCTACAAGTCCATCCCCTCAATTTTTTCATATCACTAGATTTCATTCTCAAGTCAACTGACGTAACCTAGGCGTCTCCCGTACGAAAGGGTTGCATGGATAAATATGCATTCAATTACATATTTATCACCGCAGCTCTTTCGGATTGTCCAGCGTTTTCCACGGACAGCCCGAGGATGTGTAGATTGGGTATGTTCTCCATGTTCTACCCCGTTCCGAGACAGGATTTTGGCGGCGCCTCCCCATTGTTGTCCGGAGCACATTCTCTCGGCTATTTGCCGAGACGTGTATCTGGAGAACAGCGGGGAGGTGCTGCCGAAATTTTGTCTCGGAACGGGGTACAATGGAGAACGTACTCAATCTACACATCCTCGGGTGGGATTAGGACCCATCTTTACCTATTAGAGATGTATGTGGATTAAACGCGGTAGAAACTGAAAATTTGATGCCATTAATTTAAGTGAATCCTTAATTATGTTGTGTGGGTTGCAAAAAAGCAGAGGATGGCAGATAATCAGTGGATGTACAGTGGTTTTATCCGTCGGAATCGAGTAACATCAAAGTGGATCGCGAAAATCGATGTGTATTTGAAGGAGATATTCCGTCGTCCAATGAGAATTATCCCACCATGCCCCTGTGCGAGATGTGCTAGACGTCACCGTAGAAATCAGACGGACATGAGTGAGCACCTTCACACGCACGGATATATGCCAAACTTTGACATGCCGCCGATAAACATAGCCGAGCAGGACCGTGGTAGAGAGGAGGTGATGCGACAACGCATCGATGGATATGAGGACGACGGGGTCAGGGACATGCTAGATGATGTCATTGTTGTAGAAACGGCAAATGCGACACCTTCAGAGAATGAACTGGAGGAGCCGAAGGCAACCGCAAAGGCCTTCTTGGAGGTCTTGGCCTCGTCGAAGAAACCTCTTTATGCGGGTGCGAAAATATCTCAGCTGGATGCCATCTCGCAACTGATTGTAGTCAAGGCTGAGTACGGCTGTAGCCAGAAATGCTTCGAAGCATTCCTGGGAGTATGGGCTAACAGCCTCCCTGAGGTCCATGAACTGCCGAAAAGCATGTACGATGCAAAGAAAATCATGAAGGCACTCTCTATGGATTATGAGAAAATAGATGTTTTCCCGAAGAATTCCCTTTTGTTTAGGCACGAGTATGCGGATGATAAGTACTGTAGGAAGTGTGGTTCGTCTCGGTACATTGAGGTGGTCGGTGAGGATGGTGAGAAAAAGCAGCTAACCATCCCCGTTAAGGTTCTTCGGTATCTTGATTTTATAAAAAGACTGCAGCGCCTTTTCATCACGAAGGAGTCTGCCAAAATGAAGTGGCACAAGGAAGGTATAAGGTACAATCCAAAAAAAATTATACATCCATCGGGAGGGGAAGCATGGAAGTCATTCGATGAAGAATACCCCGAGGAAGCAGCCGAGGCTGGGAATGTCAGAATAGCCATATCAGGTGATGGGTTGAATCCATATGGTATGTCGTCCAATCCATACAGCTGCTGGCCTGTGTTTGTAATTCCGCTCAATCTTCCTCCCGGTGCCCTAATGCAACGGAAGACCATGTTCTTGTCGCTCATCATTCCGGGGCCTGACTACCCGGGGAAGCAATTGGGTGTGTTTATGCAGCCGCTTGTGGATGCTTTGCACCATTCTTGGTACTTTCCGAGGTTGACATACGACCGGGATCTGCAGAGAAATTTCTTGATGAAAGTTTGGTTGCACTATTGCATGCATGACTTTCCCGGCTATGCTCTATTCTGCGGATGGTGTACAAGTGGTAAGATGCCATGCCCAGTGTGCATGCAGGCTCTGCGAATGATTTGGCTGAGTAAGGGTGGCAAGTATGTAGCCTTTGACCTGCATCGACAGTTCCTCCCTCCAGACTATCCAGACAGGGAAGACAAGAAGAACTTCACGAAAGGCCGGGTTGTTCATGAAGTAACCGAGATTCCAACATTTTCGGGGGCAGATGTTCTTGCTCAGCTAAAAGCTCTCAAGTCTAAAGTCAAAGGTAAAGGCAAAGCCAAAGCCAAAGGCTTCGAGGGATATGGTGAGACGCACAACTGGACGCACATTACCCCCTTCTCGCAGCTTCCCTATTTCAAGGACCTCAAACTTCCTTACAATATTGATGTGATGCACACCGAAAAGAATGTGGCAGAGTCCCTTTTCCACACGATCCTCAACATTCCTGATAAGACGAAGGATAATGTAAAAGCTAGAGCCGATCAACAGAGAATTTGTGATAGACCACGCCTGAACATGAAGCCTCCCACAGGCGGTCGAAAAAACTGGTTCAAGCCAGATGCTGACTTTGTCCTTAAACCGCCAGAAAAAAAAGAAGTACTTATCTGGCTGAAACAAATTTTGAATTTCACCGATGGTTATGCATCGAATATAAGTAAGGGAGTCAATCTTTCAACGGGCAAAGTGACCGGCCCGAAGAGTCATGACTACCATGTATGGATTGAGCGGATAATGCCGGTGATGGTTCGAGGCTATGTCCCCGAGCATGTCTGGCGAGTGCTTGCCGAGCTTAGCCATTTCTTCCGCACGCTCTGTGCTAAAGAAGTAAGTAAAGAGGTGATTGAAAAATTGCATAAGAAGGCACCGGAGTTGATAGTCAAGCTAGAGAAGATCTTTCCGCCAGGCTTCTTTACTCCGATGACACATCTCATTCTGCACCTCGCAAACGAGGTATTGTTGGGGGGCCCTGTGCAAAATCGCTGGCAGTACGGCCCTGAGAGGCAGAACAAGCATCTCAGATGGAAATGTGGAAACAAAGCTAAGATTGAAGCTTCCATAGCTGAGGCAGTTATCCTAGAGGAGGTGTCAGACCTCAGGACATCATACTATCCAGACCACGTTCCCCATCTGCATAACAAGGTGCCTCGATACAATATAGAAGAGCCCAAGTATCAACCCAGGCTCGATCTATTCAACGCGCAAGGTGGGAGGTTTGGGGCCTCGAAATCTTATAACATGCCACAACAAGAGTGGGAGGACCTCATGTTCTATATCTTGCACAACATCAAGGAAGTTGAGGTAGTGTGGATGAGGTAATACCACTACACCATTCCTTTATGTCTTCCACATCATCATGTTTCATGTTCACTTAGTCCCGGTCTAACACCGCTTATCTTTTTTTAGTGATTTCGTTCAAGAGGAATGGACGGGAGTGAATCCTCCTACTGAGGCGGAGGCACTTACTCTTCTCCATCATGGAAACCCTGGACGTAAAAATTTTGTTGCTTGGTTCATGGAGAAAGTAATTTTCCACACTCCCCTATTAAATACCTACTTCAACATTTATTAGTTAACCGAACTAATGCACGCAACAATTTCCATTATACTTGTAGGGAAAAGATCCGAACATATCTACCGATGATGAATTGAGATGGGTTTCCATGGGTTTTGACCCTGCCGTCATGACATGTAAAAAGTATGATGTGAATGGGTATCGCTTCCATACAGAGGAGCACCAAAATAGCCGCCCCGATCCCAAGACTATAAATACTGGAGTGTACACCCCCGGTCAAAATTCAGTAGACTACTACGGAAGGGTACAAAATATATACGAGGTTAAATTCCGCCAGGGGCGTGAGACCCTAAGTCTGCCTGTGTTCAAATGCCGATGGTTCGATCCGCGGGAGGGGGTAAAACATACGCCTTCCATTGGTTTGGTCGAAGTTAAACCATCAACCGTCTATGCCGGAGCCGATCTCTTCATTGCGGCTACCCAAGCTACACAAGTATATTATCTGCCTTACCCATGCCAGAAAGTGTATCTAAAGGGTTGGGAAGTTGTGTTCAAGGTGTCGCCACATGGTAAGCTACCAGACCCGAATGAAGACGATTACTACAACATTAACCCCATGACATACGAGGGAGTGTTCTATCAAGAGCAACCTGATGATGATGATGATGATGTGGTTAGAAACGATGACGCTAGACCATTGGGTGATGATGATGTGGACCCAAACGTCAACGATGCACGGAATGATGGTGAGACCATTGTCAATGAAAATGACATACTTATGCTAGAAAAGTTAAACGAAGACGCTGACGACGAGGAAGAGCCTCCACCTTCGTCGGACAACGAAGATGATATGATTGATAGTGATGATGAGACGGACCAAGAAAGAGGTTACAACAGTGATGATTCATATGGGTTCTAGCAGATGTACGTTTCAAGTATTTTTTTTCTATAGTTTAGGAATATGCATTTTTATTAATGTGTTTATTATCATGCCTTTTCCTTCATTTCATTAATTTACTAATTGCTTTTTCTCTTTTGAATGCAGGTTCGTGGAACATGGGCAAGGGGAAGGCCGACGGCGTGGGTTTCCTACGCAAGGTCATCGGCCTGCCTAGTCGGAGTGGTCGAGCACGTAATCCTCCCCCTCGGCTACTTGACGATGACTCCTCACAGGGAGGTCGAGGGAGAGGTACCCCTAGAGGAGGAGGGGGCGGGGGGAGAGCCTCTAGAGGACGAGGTGCTGGGGGGAGAGCCACTATAGGGGGTCGCAGCCAGAAAGAGCGCACCCTCACTGACTTAGGGGTGTTGTCTTCGAGGCCCTCCTCTAGTGAGGAGGTGGAGGAGGAGGCAGGCGAGGAGGAGGAGGAGGAGGCAGGAGAGGAGGAGGAGGAGGAGGAGGAGGAGGAGAAGGTTGGGGAGGAGGTTGGGGAGGGGGAGGCAGGCGAGGAGGAGGGTGGTGGCGGGGATGATGGTGGTGACGGGAAGGGGGTTGACAAGAAGGGGTGGCTGCGTGGCAACGCAAAGCTACCAAAGCAGGTTCCTGCTACTGAGGAGCAGAAGTGGCTCATTGAGCCCACGGGAAAAGAGTAAGTGGTTTATTATTTTGCTTGTCACATGCTTATTCCGGTTGTTATTTATTTTGCTTGTCACATGCTAATAGTTCATTCTTTTGCAGCAACTGGATATATTCTAAAGGGGTCCGTATTCCCAACGGCCTCATCACCGTCTTGCTGAAGTTATATTGGTCGGGGTTGTACTGTCCTGATCCAGTCAGGCAGCCGGACCGTCGGGTTTTGGCCACGAGCTGGGACCACTGGGAAGCGGCCCGCCACGCGGACCATGAGACCCATGCCAAGGCCGTGATCACTACTTTCTGGGTGAGTTCTCTTCAGAAGCACAAGTCCATTCTAGTTTCATGAATGATTTAACTCATGGCTTCTTCCATTCTTGTTTCATGCATGATTGTAGACATTCTATCGAGTTCTTCCGGAGCACAGGGCTAGAGCGGACCAGATCGTGCTGCGCCAATGCAAGAAGAAGGCCCGCCAGATGCAGTACGAGGTGCGCTATGTGGCCATCTCCACATACTACCACGACTATCTTGGTGTGAAGATGACCAAGGAAGAAGCGCGGAGGATGGGCATTACCTTGGAGAGGCCCGAGTTCTTGGCGGTAAGTATAAAAGATTTTTCATTATGCTTTCATATATTATGCTTTCATTATGCTTTCATTACCTTGTGGTACATTATGCTTTATGCTTTATGCTTCCATAACACCAATTTGGACACACCTACATGCCATTATGCTTTTATTATGTAGGTGTGTCCAAATTGGTGTTATGGAAAAGACGAGTCCTGGGCGGCATTGGTGGATCTTTGGTGTGATGAGGCTGGAGCCTGGGCGGCTATGAGAACCAAAAATAAGGCTAACCGAGGGACGGAGGGAGTACATGCTCAGGGAAACCGAAACCACTATCTCCACAAGGTAGTTAATGTATGACTAACTCCATTAAACATTCTTCTTCTTCTATTTACCATCACTTTCTTATGTATGACTAACCTCTGTTTGGTGGTGCAGGAGGAGAAACTGAAGCGGCCGCTCTCAGACATGCAGGCGTGGGAGATCGCCCATACGCAGAAGGACTCCAAGCCTGGTGAGCCCCAGTACTACGACAAGAAGACCGCGGGGAGGAAACAGGCCTACTCTGAAGCGTATCTGAAGTTGCATCCTGACACACCTGACCCCATTGCGGCGCCTCTGGACGACAGGGCGGTGGTGAGCATGGGGCCCAAGGAGCACGGTCGGGAGGCGGTTCTCGATGCTGTGATCACTCCTAGTATCTCCTACACACAGCTTCGTCGGATCGACCCGAGCCTGAGCCAGCGCACGAGCCAGCCAGTGACCAGTACACAGTCCCTCTTTTAGGAGCAACAATCTGTAAGTATTTTCCCTCTTATCTTCATTGCTCACTTCATTTTCCGCATTTAGTAGTTTTATGAGTTCCATCATGTCATACCGTAGGCCTACATGGAGTACACACGCCAGGAGACCATGGCGTGGCATCAGAGGCTTTATGAACACCAAGTGCAGAGGGATAGCCAGATGCAGCAGGCTTTTCAGGATATGGCGGCCAGCAGGTGTCCTCAGTTCCCTCCAGCACAATGCCCTCCAGCACAACCAGTGCTGATGAGCTTTGAGGAGTTTGTGGCACAGAATGCTGGCCCCTCGCCGGTTAGTTCATCCCCAATCTATTCACCCAAAGCATGTCATGCCTTTCAACACAGTCATATATCCCGTGCATATGTCTTTTCAACATCCAGGGAACATGTGGATCTACCGTTGGCGGCGGTCTTCGCAGCACTCCGGAGACACGGAGCCCGACCACTCCGATCCACGGAGGCGGAGGTGGAGGCGGTCTTGGCGGTAGCGCTGCCGCTAGCACCGATGACCTGGGCTTTGGCCGTCTTGGCGGTGACCACCTCCGCGGTGCTCGATGATCCTGGTGTGGTGATGATGCTTGAGATGACTTGTGTGTGGTGATGATCATTTAGATGACTTGTGTGCTTCTCTATATGCTTATGTTGGTTGTGATGATGTTCATTTAGAGACTTGTGTGTGATGATGCTTATGCATATATTGTTGTGATGGTGCCGGATGATATCCCGTTGTGTTTTATATGTCTATCTCATCATATATATCTGCTGATATGTGCTGCTATATGAATTGAATTGATCTGAAAACAAATAGAAAAAAGAAAAAAAAAGCAAAAGCAAACAATGCCGACGGCTAGGCCGTCGGCATAGGGCTAGCGTGAGCTCCCAGTAGCTGACACGTGGGCGCCTATGCCGACGGCCTAGCCGTCGGCTTAGTTTAAAAACTGTGCCGACGGCTAGGCCGTCGGCATAGGCGCCCACGTGTCAGCTACTGGGAGCTCTATATGAAGGACTATGCCGACGGCCTGGCCGTCGGCTTATTTTCAAATTATGCCGACGGCCCGGCCGTCGGCATAGACCTGGTCCTAGAGCAGCGGCTGGTCGCCACGTGGCACCCCTATGCCGACGGTCTAGCCGTCGGCATAGGTTTTGGCTAAGCCGACGGCTAGGCTGTCGGCATAGGGGTGCCACGTGGCGATCAGTCATTGGGCAGACTTGACTGCGGCCGCCGCTAGGCGTGATAGTTGCCGACGGCCTGGGCCGTCGGCATAGATGCACGGCCCCCGTCGGCGTATCATATATGCCGACGGCTTTTCTTAGCAGACGGCCTCCCTGGCTGTGCCGACGCATATGTTGCCGACGGCTCTATGCCGACGGGGGCCGTCAGCATAGGTCTACCCCGACAGGACTCAGGCCTATGCCGACGGCCCTGGCCGTCGGCATAGGGGGCGATTCCGGTAGTGCCTCCTGGGGGGCCAACGGCTGGAGATGCCCTAACAGAATACATTTTACCAGGGACCTCAAATAAATTGGCACTCAAAGGGGTGGCATGGCACAGAGCGTTTGTGCTCGAAGAAGGTAGTAGAGAAAGATGATCTTGCTATATAGCAGAAGCCTATCAACCACATGGATCATGGTAATTAAATATGTAGAACATTATTTAAAAATGTTTATAGCATATTCCCAAAAATTCAGCATGCATTTTAAAATTATTTAATGTTTTTCAAAGAACATTCGTCACATATCGAGATGAAACCAGGCGAGGTGAAGAAGCATGGCACGCTCAGTATTCAACTACTCCGCCATCTGGAATTAGTTGTATTAGAAAATGGATGCGTCTAGGCGTTGTTTTGTTCTAGATACATTCATTTTTTGCCCATTTCTGTGACTATTAATTCGGAAGGGAGGGAGTATTTTTTCTATGGCTGTTGTCTAAAAAATCGTATGGTTATTGCCTATTTTATTTCACTAGCAAAAATGCCCGTGCGTCGCAACGGGAGGATATCACAAACTTGAACCCAATATGCATGGCTCAAGATCCTCACTTATTCAAATCGTCGCAAAATGACACCTATTTTAAAATATTGTACTCCCTCCAATCCGTATTAGTTGCCACTCAAACGGATGTATGTAGCATTGAAATATGTCTAGATAGATCCGTTTGAGCGACAAGTAATATGAATCGGAGGGAGTAGTTAGTTTGAAGTTATTCAGTCAGACACATTAATCCCTCTACAGAGAAATTAAAAAAGGATTCTTCATCCCTTCGAATACTATATTGTTCACCCTTTGTGATACTTTGATTGGACGCTGAACTTCTGTATAGTTAAAACAGAGATATTAAAATCTTTAATTAAAGATATCCCCGTCTCATGTTTCTGTCTTATTGTGACAAATACCAACGTCTTGTTCATGTCCCTTTTCTTCATCGATACGACGACACCACACCAACGGCTTAATTTTCTCTATATGGGATGTGTCTCCATCTTAACCCTCGTAAGAATACTACTCCTGCAACAGTATTGAAGTTTTGTCTCATAGAGAAAAAACAATATTGTATTTTAATCATTGTAAAATTCAATGATGGAGCAGTGAAGGAAACCAGCCCATCACAGTATGTTCTGTAAACAGGGTCTGTGAGCCCATTGACCCCGCATGACCTCCGAGATGCTCAGGTGGTTCCGCACCGAGCATGGGTGTCTGCTTTGTTTCTATTTGTTATGATGGTCCCTTTCCCATCAAGATGCTCAGGTAGTTCCGCAGAAACGCGGACGGCTCTAACGGCGGCGGGCGGCATAGTTTGTTCACGTCATCGATTCACAGCAAGTGCCACGTCATCGATCCGAGGCGTGTCGGGTTGGGCACACCTCATCGATCCGAGGGAGCCATCGGCATAGTTTGTATTTGTTTTCGAATATGTTAGTAATGTGACTTCATGTTATTTTGCATATAGGTCCCTATACTTTATTAAAATCACAAATAATTGATAATTACATCTATTTTGACATATTTTATATGTTTTTTAAAAGAATCCTGGAAGTGCTCGATCCGCCGGTTAACTATGCCAGAAGGTGTTCAATCCAACGTGCCGCTGACCCAACCCAGCTCCTCGACCTCCACATCAGTCGCGACACTAGAATGCTTTCAGCATGTGCGTCACTTGGATAGCTCGACAAAGTGCCTGGCATACACAAGGAGGCCGGGATGCATTTTGTGATGATCGGAAATCTTCTTTGTGCTCATGTCCATGGCAAAAACAGTACATAATAACTCAATGTCTGTTAGGTGAGCACAAAATTTCATTACCAGGGCATTTTAGCCTTTTCATCACATAAATTAGATAACAAACTCACACAACAGAAACAGAAGGAACTGAACTGCAGTTTGTCCGAGCCTTTTTTTTCACTCTTGTTTCTTGTGTGGATAGTTGTGGACAAGCTCCGGCTGAAAAGAACTGCGCCATGGTATCCTGGGTGGCTGCTCAGACAATGCTTGAAAAGACAACCAGGAGAGCATGTTGGACAGCCTGTCCTCTAGAAGCTTTTTAACGTAACTCGGATCAACGGCATCCGGATATTGGTTCCTCATCTTCCTGTGCAGGATGGCCGCCATCTTCTCCATCTCCCCTGCGAGGGGAGCATCGCCAGCAGCTTGTGCCTTCATGGAAGCCTGCTTGAGACACTTGTGCAACTTCTCCGCCACCATATCGTAATAGGGATCAGCAATCTCGCATATGATTTTGCATGTCTCGGCGCGCGCCATATCCTCTATCACCTCTGCAGATCCATCACTCCCGTTCTCGACGACGACCACTTGATCATCTACATTCCCTCCACATTTGAATTTAATTTCAAGGAGATCGGACAGGTTGTCGCGAGCATTGTCCATGTAGAACATGAAGTTCTTTGCCGTACCGGCGTAAAGGTTATCGACCTCTATGGAGACAGACCTGCCGTCTTCACCGATATGAGGCCCGAACTCACCAGAGTCAATGGTAGATAACGAAACGCTGGGGTGGCTGCACTTGATTTCAACCTTTGTCTGGACGCCAATGGTGGAGGTGATTCTCTTAATGCAGGCCGTGAAGGCCTCGGTGAGCTGGTTGCGGTGGTCGTGGAGGCTAGCGTATATGCCACGGGAGCTGCTGGCGAGGTAGTGCATGTCCCTGGTGGTACGCGCGTCGCTGTTGTGGAAGCTGAAGGCATGTACGACGTACTTGGGCTTCAAAGATTCCTGCGAGTGGGGAATCGACTTGTCGCCGCTGTTGGAGATGACAATGACAAAGCCCGGGTGGTATTTCTCTGTTTCTTCCCGATCGTCCAATATCTACACCAGCCAGTGCATGCACAGAGAGACAAATGAATTATAAGGACGTTTTTCTTTTTTGGTAACACCTCCTGATGGTGGGTAGAATCATATACCAGTATCATGTCTATGATATTATAAACCTCGCTAATGCATAGTAGTATCATCGGTAGCAAGGCTATCATAGATATCATCATGCAGCTCCATGCAATGCCAATTAGTAATACTAGTAGTCAACATGTGCTTCTACAAGGGTTAGATTTTTTTTATGTTTCTACAAGTATTATTTTCTTATAAAATATTTTAGAAGTTAAATGTGCAGAATATTTATAAATATATTTTATTGCCAATAGTACATACGAAGAACTCTTTTGTGGTCTATCAGCTTGATAGTTGTACACAGAATTTAAAAAACCTTTTACTAAAGAAATGACAAACACAACATGGTTTAGATATAAGAGAACTATGTTACAAAATCCCTCTGAATTTACCTTTACCGCATCCACCAATGCCTTCCACACGCCTATGTTGCCACCATCTTCAGCCAATGGCTCACTTGTGGAGGCTCTGCGTTGAGTTCCGGTGGCTGGCAATGTGGGGATGGCCTCGTTGACTGAGGGGATGTAGAACCACCTTCTTACGTGCTCCATGGACTTCTTGAACTGGTGCGAGGTCTGAATTGGGGAAATGTTACTCAAATATGCACGGATGCTATTGATGCCTTCTTAACACATAAATGCTGAGAACATTATTATTTATTTTAATGCATTTTTTCTAATAGGACTTATGGAAACTTCTGTAAAGCATGTAACTTCGTCACTTGCTAACTCACTTGGCAATAATGAAATATACCCATTAGATTATTTTATATTATATAAACAAATGGTGTCCAAGCACTGAAGATGATTACAACAATCAACTTTGATTCTCAAGTTTTGCGAATCAATGGATGTGAATTATAGATAATTTGCGATCCAGCAGTTAATATTATTAACTATCTCTTGAAGAAATAACTAAGATAAGGTTACCATAATATTAAAATGAATAAATATTAAAATGAATAAATATTAAAAAAATATAATGTATTTTACGAACTCACAATATTTCATTCGTTTATTAATTAGATTTAGTTTATATAGCTTTCAACACAATATTACGGAATTTAGGTATGTTGGTAAGCTTGTGAGTTTTCACGGTATATATTAATGTTATGTAGTCATGTTAGTCAGACATAGAAACACTAAGATTAGCCTAGTTATATGTATTTTCTTAATGGATGTTGTACCCCGGCCCACCTAAGTATGTGTTGCCATATATATGGCTAGGAAATAAGCGCTGCTTGGGGTGATTCTGCACCTGATGTTTCTTCAGCGGTTACTAGATCTTGTTGCTAGCGGCAGTTGGCTATTCCGGTCTTCAAGACTTGTATGGTGAGGTTGTTTGCATGTGTCCCTTTCGCCTATTGCATGCTCAACAAAATATTTAAGCTCCGGCAGAGATGAAAAATTGAAGGAAGAAGACGCCCATCAAGCCTTGTTGTATAAATTTATAGAAGTTATTTAGTGTCAAGTTGTCCTTCTTTTTTATCAGTTACTGTTCTCCTAGATAAATTTCAGATTTAAACCCTCAACCCAAATCTGGATTGGATTATTACTTAGTTTTTCTAATCACCATGGATTCACGTCAAAAAAGCTTAGACAGACAACTCGTGCAACATGGATTTATTGTAATCCTTGCTAGGTAGAAAAGAACAAAAATATATCTAGATTTATTCAACAAATTCCTAGTCATCTTTAAAGATCAATTATTTTATATAATTAAGCTCTTTGAATTTTATTATTTGACAAAAGCACATAATTATTTGTCTAGGTGGCAGGGAGGGGGGACCTTGTTTCCACATGAGTTCAGTAGTCTAGGTGTCTAGTTAGGTCTTTTACTGTCTATGGTTTCGGTGGTGATGATGGCAAAGCGAAAAAGGTTTCCTATAGAGCACGCATCAAAGCGGTGGTTCTCTCTTTTATTGATGTTCAATCTATAGACATTTAAACGTATACAACTTCCAATCATTTAAAAACGGAACTTCATCACTCAAGGTCGATCCTAGTGGTCGAATATCAAAGATGTTCGAGAGAAACATATAGTTAGTGGTTGATAATAGGAGATACATGATTTTTATTCCGTACCGTATCTACTAGCCAAGTTTAATCAGGGTTGTTTGACTAAATGTTGAACCTAATAGAGAAATCAAAGAATAGTAAATATCCTTTGTAAAACACTAATAGCTTTCAAGTTTTGTTCTGACACCAAAAGAAGGTTTCCGTAAAATTTAGTGAGAAAGGTGTTAGAGCAATGATTAGGCGGGTACCCCTTGGTCAATTTCCGGACAAAATGAAAACTTGTGGCAAATGTGAATTGCCAGCGGTATAAGACCTGATATCCACGAATCTTTTCTACTAGTCGCTCGGAGAAAAACTACATAGGCAAAAAAAGAACACATATCCCAACTACTTTAAAAAAAATCCAGACAATATCTACCTCAAAAAGAAGTGCTTGGCATTTAGAAATTTGAATTATATATATATATAGGGTAACTCTATTCTATGCATGAGTGTAGAATAGCTTATTCTACACCCCCTAGTAACGCTAGGTACAAAATCTAGTAAAGCGGTGTATAAAATGTAGTAATTCGGAAAATATTTTTTAATCATCTAGGTTTGTAATTTACTACATTTTTATGAAATTACTATATTTTACATAGTGTGTTACTGTATTTCGTATGTACCGTTACTGGGGTGTAGAATAAGCTATTCTATACTCACTCTTAGTTTAGCGTTACTATATATATATATATATATATATATATATATATATATATATATATATATATATATATTACCAACTTTCAGAAATATGAGCTGGACTTCCGATATAATCTTTTAGGACAAAAATATGATGATGATGATGTCCTTCTTTCCTCTGGGATTTCTAGAGCAAAAATGCCAGATTTACGGAAAGATGTTACGAAACGACCTACGCGCTGGTCCCCCCCGCCACCCTTTGATTTCGCCTTAAAGCCTGCCCCCTGATTTTCACTGTGCCCCAACCACCCACTTGTTTTCTTCCACCGTGCGGCTGCCTGTGAGGGCGGCGGCGAGGCCTCTGGCCGCTCCCTTTCGGTGGTGAGGGCCCGGATCTGAGGCGGCGGCCTCGCTAGTGCGGACGGCGCTCCTCCGGCGGCGGGGAGTGCTCGTTGGTGTGGTTGGCCGGGTCCCCTCGGCTGCGCGGGCAGCGAGGTCCCGGTGGGCTTTGGTCGTGGCGCGGGGAGGCCCCGGGCTCCCCTCGTCATATCTGAGGCGTTCTGGTCCGCTCGTGACGCATGACCTCCGGCCGGCCTGGATCTCCGGCGTGCACGCGCCTGCTGATGTTGTGGCTGGTTCGGAGGTGGCGGCAGGGTGCTTGGCCAGGGGAAACCCTTGGCCGCCAGTGGAAACCCTAGTGAAAACCCTAGTCCCGGTGGCTAAGCGGCGGCGGCGCCACAGCGTTGTCACCTTCATGAAGGCGCCGTCTTGGGCATGGGGATGCTGGGCGTGTATGGCAAGCTTGTCTGGTTCCTGGTGGCGGCCCGTCCGGCCGTGTCTCCGATGGGGACCTCGCCCTTCCTTACCTTGTACCTGCCGTGGTGGAGCGGTACTTCATCTCACACATTGATGGCAGCGGAGATCGGCGGCATGACGCTGTGGAGGCTCAGCGTCCGATGCGCGGAGATGGACTCGCGCAGGAGGAGGTAGCTGTCTGGCGTCATGGTGACGTCGATGGCAGAGTGGCTAGACAAGGTAGAAGCCTCAATATAATCTGAAGACGGATCTGTGGAAGATGGCTGCGACGACACACGAGTGCGTCTGACCGGATTGTGCCCCAGACCCGGTATGTGGCTTGGCTGGGGCTTCCGGCTTTTGATGTTAGGTTTAGGCGAGTGGTTTGGGTAGTGGCCCAGCTAGCATCCCTTCATCATATGGATAGGAGTAGCGGCATATGTTGCCAAGATGGTGGATTCAGATATATTGTTTGTAATACTTTGTAAGGTCCTCGAGAATAATCAATAAAGTGGCCGTATGCATCTTCCAGATGCAGAGGCCGGGGGTCATCCTCCTTTTCTAAAAACTGCAATTTTAATTTAGGCTAGATAGTATTTGTCTTGTCTGAGTTCTGAAAATGTGCGAGCCGTGAGCAAGTGATACCTTGTTGTTAGCTGAGGCCGTGTGCTGAAGGACTTGGTCGACGAGGGACTGCACCTTGGCGGATGTCTCACTCCGCCCTTCTTCAGACATCTCCAAGAAGCCAGCTACAGCTGCATGTGGATGTGGCCCGGCCCGGGCGGCGGCGGAAGAATGAGATTGCACCGGTACGATGGCGAGGCGGTCCTTGTGGCTAAGCTTGTCCATGACCAGCTTCATGGCTTCCGTCAGCTGCTCCATCCTTCTCCCCGTTTTCTCCTCCTCCACCTGCTTGTCGTTGGTTCCATGGCCAGCCTCATCGCTGACGTCCAGCACGGCGACCAGGTGAACGGGATAGCGCTTCGCCTTGGCCAACCCCGCCTCTGGCGCCACGATGCGCAGCAGAACCGGCCGCCGGTGCGTAGTAGAAGCGTCATCCACCGTCGCAGAGGCTGTTAGCCGCACGAAAGGATCCTCCATGAACATTCGCGGCAGAGGCAGCTGCCACCATTGGTGTGACCTCCACGAGAGCATGTACTCCAGCCACAAGTAGTTGTTGTACAGCCTTATCTCCATCTCTCTCATCTGCGCGTCGAGCATGGACATGATGTCGCCGTGGGACTTGCTGAGGTCGGCCCACCGTTCGGAAAGCTCGTCCGTGAGCGCGTGGAGCTTCTCCGGGTCAGTCTCGTCGTCTTTGGTGATTTCGTCGACGATCTCAATGGCCTTGATCCGTACCATCTCCGCCGCCACCTCTTTGGATCCGCATCCGCATCCGCCCTTGAGGTTCACGGTGAGCGCCTGCTGCCTGTCGAGCGTGTCATCCGGTGCATGGCCGTACTTGGCATGAACGGTGACCAGCCCCGACAGGTCGACTTCAGCCGGTGGGACGGGGTTCAGGCTCAGGTCGACGATGAAGCTGATGGCCGCGCCAGAGCCCGGCAGGTGCGCGCTGGCCCAGATCTTCCTCTTGTCGTATGAGACGAAGTAGCTGACGTGAGGAGCTACGACTTTGGTCATAACCACCTCCTGGTGGCCGACGTACTCCAGCTCCACCTCAACCGCCCTGTTTGCATCGCCGGAGATGATCCTGTCGACGGTGCCGGCGAAGGCCTCGGTGACCCGGCCCCGGTCGTCGTCCAAGATGGCGTAAGTGCAGTCCCGGCTTCTGGAGATGGCGTCCATGGTCCGAGCATTGCGCGCGTCCCGGAATCCAAAGGCCAGCACGGACCGGAACCTCCAGGTGACCAAGGACGCCATGTCCTCCTGGCTGTTGGAGATGACCATGATGTAGCCCGCACGCCTCTCTCTCTCGTCAGTGCTGTAACCACCCTGGCCATGCAAGATCTGCAACCAATTCAGCACACAACAACACGCCATTAGAAATCTACTTAGAATTAGAATTATTCTTGTACGCAAACCCCACAGATACATTCATACATCATCAATATACAAAAAGAAGAACCACGTACGTACCGAGTTGGCCGATTCCAGAGCTCTCACCAGCGAGTTGTCGCATTTTTGGATCGCCGTTCTCACGGCGTCGGAGCAGGAGGCCTTGTTGTCGGACGACATTGGCAGCAAGGTCTCCGTGTACTTGAGCGACTCTTTGGATATGCTGCTCCCGCCGCCGCCCGGCACGACGGCGAGCCGGTCCTTGTCGTCGAGCTTGTCCATGACCACCCTCACGGCCTCCATGAACAGATCCTGCCACTTGTCCGGTGCCTTGAAGCGTACGTGGACGTGGAGAAGGAGGACAAGGTCGACGGGCACACGCTGCTCCGCCGTTGTGCTTGTGGACGGCGCCATGATGCTCACCATCATGGGGATGCTGCTGCTGCTGCTCTCAGCAGGCTGGGCATCCTTGACCTCTAGTTTGCTGCTGCCAGCTGACGATGAACCCTGCATCTGTTTCCTTTCTCAAAACATTACTATATGGATCCAAGCACCTGCGCTACTTACAAGCAAGAGTTCAATTACCTGATGCATCTCCATCACATCACTAGTTATTCCCAAATAAGATCACTGGCCTCTCAAGCAGCGAAATATTTTAGACAATTGTTTGGGTCATGCTCGAGATCTGATATGGCAAAAGATGTCTCAATCCATATACCGACACCATTATTGTAGCCGTCCGTCTGACCACGAGCCTTGGGGTTTGTGCTCAGCAAAGCATATAATCGATTAAATGTTACCAGAACTAAAGTTTACACTGTGGTCGCTCTCTTTCTCTTTTGGCCCCTCAAAAGCATTCCCTATCATGCAGGAGATCGATAGCCGAATCTCTCTCTCTCTCTCTCTCTCCATAATTAATTCAAACCAGAACTAATGATTTCAAGCCAACTTCTTGAAATTTCCATTAATTTTGCAAAGTTCATTACAACATCAACCACGATGGTCCTTAATTTATCACGGTAAATTAATTATCACTGGTTTACCCATATAAGTAACCGATGGCTAAAGAATTTGAGACACTCGCCCTTAATGGCCACAACTACGCTATGTGAGTCATGGGCATCAAGATTCGTCTTGTCCCCTGGGATAGCGTGAGCATTCCAAGATGCCAAGGATCCCAAGGGAAAAGGTTTGAATCAAACTTCAATCTTCACCTACACATTGCAAATGGAACTGGTTGTTCGCACCATGTTCCACTCGGACCGAGCAACACCATGACTTTCCATCGGCCAGAGGACCTTCCTCACATGGAGAACATCTTGGTTGAGTATACCTAAATCGATATGTTTCGAGACTTTGGTTAGTCTCTCAATCTCCTTAATGATCTATTTATCTATGTCCACTTGTGATGTTGTAATAAGAACATAAGTATTGTTGTCATCATATATTTTATATCACAATATATTGTATCAGCACTTTGGTACAATACATTTTTATGTATTCTATATATATCTCACAATGATTTTCATATTGAGAATCTTCAAGTCTATATATGGATTTCTACAGGGGTCAATCTGATGAAAGACAATATGTGCCTTGTGGACATATGCACCATAAACTCAATACTCGGGGAACTATAGTGTTTCCATTCGCGTCGAGAGAAAAGGAGATGTTTTAAAATCAATTTTGTTGGCTCAACGTGTATCATATTTACTATCCCTATGGGTAATCGAGCAGAATTAGGGATGCTTTACCGTGTCCGGGTCAACTCGTATCCTACTAAACTATATTCGTTGCATATGATAAAGAGAAGATACATAGCAAACACATTATCTATGTATCATCATGATTGCACTACACATACTACAAAACCCGTAGCACATGTTGCGTACAAGATAGTTTTCCAGAATGTCTTTTGCATGAAAAACTTGGCATACTCGCCTTGGTCATCGGGACACTGGGTCGAAACGAAAACTATTAGCAATTTCATTGTTTTATGACTATTATGATGCTAAATTCTAGAAATATTTGGATTTTATGTGCACTATATGTGATATAGGGAAGCTAATTTTAAGGCTCGCGCACCTTAAAGTCCACACTGAACCACTCAAACTCCTTGAACACATCAAGTCGAGGTAAGTGGCTCTTCCTAACCATTGACTAGACTATTCAGGTATTCCATGGTTCTAAAAGACACATCTATACGATTGTCTCAAGTGTGCTTTATCCGCATGAAACCATTGGCTCATTCTCCTGAACATCAATTACAATCAAAGCTGAATGGACAACGTTGTAGAACTCTCCTTGCGTGCCTTCACTATGGCCCTAAGATTGAAGTTTAGCACTTTGTCCTATATGTCTAGACTCAAACTGGTTTAGTAGAAGCCTTTATCCAAAGAATTAAGCTCATTCCATGATCTTAACCTCATAATTGCAACTTACCAACTTTACGTTGGAGTCATGCAGTTTTATACGCTCATGACCAAACTGCATAATGTTATTCCTCTCTATCTTTGATACGTGGAAATCTACCAAGTATTTCCCATCTGCGGTAATTCGGTTGCATACCGATATCACCAACCTTAAATACATCATTGGCCCCTCAACATATATTTGGGATCTATGTGAGGAATAACTGTATATCCGTCAATACCTCAAGCCCCTCACATGGCTAGTTATTCAAGGTCAGTATGTTGATTCAATCAGGAACATTTCCAGGCATTAGGGGGAGATTTCAAGTACCATACAGAATGCTAGGAAATTAGTGGAATGCTCGACACATTTATGCCTCAAGTCCACATACTCAAAGATCTGAACCATGCGTTCAGAAGATTTGCAACACATTGCAAATAACCTGCCAGATTCATTTACTGAAAATAAATGTGTCACATAATCCTACAATCCTGCAAAAATATTCCCGAAAGAGTGGAGGTACCAAGAAAACCACTCAAATCCCCGTTCACAGCAACAGGGGGAGAAGTATGGCAACAGTACATCAGGATTCGGCTTCTCACGAGCAAGGATATCGAGGCCTCTGAATCAGTAAATGCAAGTCAACTTCACGTTGGCAGACACCTAATGGGTAGTATACACCAAGTGGACGGGGAACCTCCACCAACCTAGGTCATAGTGCACACAATGATCAGGACAATGGGATACCCGACTCAACCGCATTGGAAATCGCGAACAGTCACCATGGGTAACGATATTTCCATCAACTCTGTATTGATATATAGATTCTGGAGAAACATATAACCGGAAGTCTACAATTGTCGACATACATTTCTCAACTAGATTGAAAAAACCTTTCACATGATTCAGGTCCAAAGACCATGTCCATGGCAAAGTGTGAACAACACTCGGACTGAACTCGCGCAAATGGTATAATCTAGGTAGAAATAATCTTGCTCAATAAAGGGAAAGGTATTCACATAAGCAATACCTACACGAGTTTTCTTCTGGAAACAGAATTGAGAACAACAAGGTGGTGAAACATAGAGCAAGTATTGTAGCACAAGGGTTCACGCAGATACCCAACTCTTCTCCAGAGGTGAAATCTCATTCCAATAACTTATATCATTGGCAGTACAAAATCATCTATCTATGTAGTTGATAGATGTAGTGATAACATATCCATGTTGATCACTAGATTTAGACATAGATGGTTCCCAATGGAATCTCACTTCTGAATCAAAATGCAAAACACAACATACACTGTGTAAAAACCAATAAGTCACCATATGACTTATTGTTGTCGGTACCTTTTCGTATAACCGACATAGTGAGTTCCTTATACACAAGGATTACTCCTACAATGATGATTACCCATGCATGTCTGTCATACACATCGATTACTCCTGCAATGATGAAGCACAAGAACATATTAATGGCGGGTTTTGAGATGAAGGATTGGGTAAAACCTCAAGCACCTTCACCCATACATTATGGTACACTATGTTGTCTATATCCAAAATATATTGGAGAAATTCATTGTGGACAAATCTTATACATCCATAACTCACATGGCTTCATTCTCTAGACGTAGAGAAAGATCTATTAAAACCATGAGTTGATGGGAATGAGATATTGGGACACAAAGTTCCATATTCTTGTGTCATTGGATCCACCAAGCATAATTGGTTGGGAGTCAAGAATATCTTTCGATATCTCCAAGGCATCAAACATTTTATCCTAGTCTTTCAGTTTCAGAGAAATCTGGACACCAATATCATTGGATCCATTGATCAGATCCCTACTATGCTAGATCATAGACAAGCTTTGTGTTCCAGCTAGGTGTGGGAGCCATCCCATGAAGGTCTCCAAAATAGAACTTGTGGCTACATCCACCAACCATTATCTCAAAGATAATGTTGCTTCTGTTGTCTGGGTGCAAACAAGTTACATAGTAAGCAATATCACTATATTGCTCATCTTGCAAATCAAATCACGTGACAATCACATTGATTTGTCTATGAAGTCTCTACCAACTTGAACATTTCAGGAACATGTTCATGGAATTGATATTCAACGACTTCAGGATTTGCAAGTATCAGGGGGAGTATCTTCCTGAATTACTCCTGTTCAAAGCATCATAATATACTCTTTTCCCCTTTATGAGTTTACTTTTACAGGTTCTCATCAAGGTTTCTAATGAGGTAATATCAACATGAGATCATATGTCATACTTTCTGTTTTCCCCACCGGGGTTTTTAGGAAAGTATACACGACGTATTTATTGTCCTCTAAACTCTATGGATTTTCTCATATCGAGTTAAAAGAGACAATTATTATGATATGTCATATCATATTCTCCTTATATTTTTCCCACTGGGTTTTAAAGGAGTTTTCAATGATATATCAGTCGCACTCTTTTCCCTTATAAGCTTTCCCTCGAAGTTTCTCATAAAAGGTTTTAACGAGGCGACATATGCAATACTTTCTATTTTTCCCACTAGGATTTTTAAAGGAAAGTATACAAAGCATGTTTATTGTTCTCCAAAATCACCAATGAGTTTTCTCCTTTCTCAAAGGTTTTCTCATATGAGTTATCAAGGATACAATAATTATTATATGTTGCACTTTTTCTCCTTATTATTTTTCTCATTGGGTTTAAAGGAGTTTTAGCAACATATCTGCTCTATTCTCCTCATATTTTTCCCACAGGGTTTTGGGGGGAGACTCTCAAGATTACACAGAAGATTTCTCAAGACGGAAGATCAATGTACAAGAAGTTTTCAATGATGAAACATTCAAGGAGCGGTGTTGTACAAGGGGGAGTGTTAGGAATTAATTAGTAGATTAATTAGCACATGCTAATTAATGAATAGTCATTAGCAAAGGGGTGTGTCCAACCCCGAATAGTCATTTTCCTTCTCTCTTTCTATTGCCAACAGGCACCTATTCTAGAGGGATGCCTCCGAACAGACACCTCTTCCAGATGTATATATAGTGGAGAATGAATGGAAACCAGGACTGATTGTCCTTTCGCTTTCAATCTCGTTTTACTCTAACAATTTTTAACCTTGCATTTGTTCCCTATCTTTTTTTCTCTATCTTTGTAGATGAAGTGGTATGCGGTGTATGGAGGTAGATGTCCAGGAGTTTACGATTCATGATCTGAATGCAATGAACAAGTAATTTACTATAAAGGCAGCTCCCACGACTCGTTCAATAGCAGATAGAAGGCGGAGTATCATTACAATCAGTATGTGCTTTAGCGGAAGAGAAATCTTAATTAGTGGTTCAGTGGATGGGTGCACTGGATGTGCTAGCCAGAAACGGCTTATCGGGTTCAGTGGATGGAAGAACTTGATAATTCTTCTTCAGTTTGTGATAATTGTTGTGTTGCTTTTATCATGTGGACGCATGTAGAAATGCATTGATCACTTTATTGTTTAGTAAGTAGGCATTTGTACTAAAGAGCTACCTTGTGATTTCAAAAGAAGTTTGTGTGCACTATTTTATATAATGGTTAGGTAAGTTTGTTGTTAGACATTGAGACTTGAAATGCATGTTTGTGTATTTTATATGTATTTTTGCGGCAGGGATCCGGGGGAAAGTAGTAGAAAGTTGTCTGGGAATGGATATTTGCCGAGAGCAGCTCTTAGCAAAGAAGCATGCGTTGGCAGTTGGCTGTGGCAGTTTTCCCAAGAGCCACTCTCGGAAAAGTGGCATGCGCTGGTGGTTGGCTATGCCGACTTTGCCGAGCGCCACTCTCGGCAAAGAGCTGACGGAACCAGCCGACATGAAGTCACTTTATGGTACTGTTTGGCTCTCGGCAAATTCTTGTTTGCCTGAGAGGTGCACACTGGGTGGTTTTTGCCGAGTGTAGCAGTCGGCAAAGGCTTTGCGGGCGGCTTTTGGCCCTTTATCGAGTGTCCGTGGCACTCGGTGTATAACGCGATTCCAGTAGTGACTAAATTTGGCTGGCGGCTCAATTACAATTCATCGCAGTGGTAACTCTCTAAGTTTATTCATGCTCTAAATTTGAAGCTTTTTCACACAAGTACTCCATGTGCCTGCGTTTTCACACCAGGTTTTTCTTCTTGGTAGGGCTCTCTTTCCAATTTCAAAGGTGATGCATGCATGCACATTATCAAAGGTGAATCATATTTTTGAAATTTTCAAATTAGGTCATACATTATCATAATTTGTTAAAGATATTGGAAAAAAAAACCACTAGCATCGTCGATTGGCTTGTGGAGTTGTGTTTCCAGCGAAACTTTCTCTGGTGTAGTTGTCCTTATCTTGTCGGTGTTGTCTACGTCATGCCCGTACATGCACAGGTGCAAGTGGAGCCGCTGCACAGGGCCCCTCAAAATTTAGGGCCCCCAATTTTTGTGCAAATACTAAATCCTGAGATTATGGCAAGTAGACAATGAACTGCAGGCTCGTGTCTGCAGCAACCTATAAATTGGGGTGTTTTCTACTGCTTGTTCCATTGATCCATCAATCCATCCATCGTCCCCTTAGGAAATCAAGAGGTTGGAATCTTGCTGCTTGGTTGCCGCAGTCCCTGGAGGTGAGCAATCAGAGCGCCTCCGAAAAATCAGAATATAGAGGCTGATGTTCATGATAATGTTGACAACATTAGGTTGAGAATACTAATCCAAGATTTTGTATCAAAAAATGCTCATAGGATGGCACACCTTGGCTAAAAGAGTAAAAGATGGACTTGTAGCTCAAAATTGTAAGATTTTCCTTTTTAAGTATGTATAGTTCCTTCAGAAATCTGTACTACCGCAGTGACTAACAAAAATAATGTTTTAATTACCTACTTGACTTTTTTTATACATGGGGCCTAAATTGTGATTTCGCTCCGGGGCCTCAATTTCCGGGGTACGGCCCTGGTCTACGTTCATGTGTCTTCTGGTTGGATCCTTCCGGTTTATGCTACTCTTCATCGGCGGCGGTTGTTGTTTTGCTGCATTGATCCTATAGGGCATTAGCACGATGACTTCTTGCATGCCTACTACAACAAGTTTTGCTGGCTCCGGTGAAGGAGGGGAGATGACAACGGCACATCTTCGGCTCACTTCAGTGTTTGTATTCGTCCCTACATGCTCTACATATCTAGATGTAATTTTTATTTTGGTCTACATATCAAGATCTTGTTTTTGAGTCATGCATGTAGTAGTAACTGCGGCAGTGTGCATCAATACAGGCGTGTTCACATGTGTGCATGCAAGCAAGTTCTTTCTGTATTAATTAGTGTGTTTTCTGCATGGTAATACGTATCTCATTTATATTATAAAGAGCAAAGTACAAGTCACGTAAGGACCGACATATATTAATTGGTGTGTTTAACCGAATGATGCATGCAAGTAGCTACTACTTTCGTCCCATAATATAACAACATGTTTTACACTAGTATAGTGTGAAAAATGCTGTTATATTATAGGACGGAGGGAGTAGTTGTGAGCGTATCACATGGCTGGGCTGGGTCATTATACATGTCAGTCTGATTTGATACCGATGCGACACCACTTTTGCAGGTCGAGTTGATGGACGTAGAGAGATCGTCAGACCTTGATTTCGACTAGATTGCAACAATTATAATTGAGGAACACACTGGTGTGAGGATTGAAGCTTGTAAATGTATAACTACACTTGAATTTTCCGAAGAGGGTGTGGTTCTAACTACATTAATACACACCATCCCCTCAGGTCATGTTGCTGCTGAAGCACCGGGACAGCTGGGCGGTGTATGCAATTGACTTTGAGAATAAGATACGTGTGGTGATGGACCCAGTTGAGACCGAGGAGCCGCGTCATGAAATGGAAGCTAAGCACAAGAGGAATGCTGCTTTTCATACCTCGTCGATGTATCCAGGAGTGCATTCTTTGATTTTGATGTGGCTGGGGATTGGAGTACAATACTGGGATGCATACCTGCTGCGACAGGTACGTAATACGCTGGCAGTACATCATTTTGTTTGTGTGGGCGACTGTTCTTGAAAATTTGTCTGTTGTTACGCACTAGTAGAAAACAGGGCTTTGGTCCAGAACTGGCCAGTCCATTAGTCCCGCTTCAGTCACGAACCGGGATCCATGGAGGCATAGGTTCCGGTTCGTGAGCCCAGGGGGCCGGCCGGGCCTCGTGGGGCATTGGTCCCGGTTCATCTGATCCCTTTGGTTTGGTTCCAGACACCAAGCGGGATCAATGGGCCTCGCTCCTGGCCCACAACCATTGGCCCCAGTTGGTGACTGGAACGGGGACCGATGAGGTGCCTACATATACCCCTCGCCCGCGAGTAGAGCACTTAACTGCTCTGTTTTTTCTGGCCGGCGAGGGGAGAGCTTTGTGGTGCTCTAGCTCACCTCCTATGCCTATGAGGTGTTCGATGAAATGCCCGAGCCACACTACTTACGCTTTCTCCTCTCCAAACTCGACCTCCAAGCTTCATTTTCCTCAAGATTTGTCTAGGTTTAGCCATCCGACATGTCCCGTCCCCCTTCACCGCCGTCGATCGCCCGCGCCGATCTCGTCGCCAGTGCCACCATGGTGAGCCTCTTATTCTTATCTTCTTTTTAAAAAAAATTTCTTACTTGTATGATTTAGATAGATACTTGTATAATTTTCATACTTTTATTATTGTTTGCTATTATATAGTGCGTTAGTTTTGGTATCCGCCCCCGTCGGCCCTCGTCCTGTCTATGATTCGGATGTGGTATATATTATATTTTATAACTATTTGGTTCATTTATTGTTTATGACAATTATGCCGACCAACGTGACATAGATATTTTTATCTAGGAGGTATGTGAACTGGAAATTCCAACCGACCCTATTGTCGAGAGGTTAAATTTAGTTGAAGAATAAAACAATTACTTGAAGGAAAAATAAAAAATTGCTACCTTGGCTTGGTATCATTATGCCGTTCATACCGAGGCTTGGTATCATTATGCCGTTGAATCAATTGTTACTCTGGTCGCGATTATGATCACATTTGTTGCTGCATTGAAATGTTTTACATAGTTTCAATGTATGGTTTAATTAGATGATCTGGGGAACTATGTATGTAATTTGGTTTTAATGTGATGATGAACTTCTATTAATTTGGTCACTTATCTATTCATGATGTTCTGTAATCGTTTTTGACACACTTAATTATATATAATGAACGCAGATGAACCGGCAATGGATGTATGATTACAGACGCACCTATGAGTACATTAAGGGCGTGCATACACTAGTAGAAAACAGGGCTATGGTCCAGGCCGGGTCAGCCCATTAGTCCCGGTTCAGTGTAGAACCGGGACCAATGGGGGCATTGGTCCCGGTTCGTGAGCCCAGGGGGCCGGCCGGGCCACGTGGGCCATTGGTCCCGGTTCGTCTGGACCTTTTGGTCCCGGTTGGTGGGACGAACCGGGACCAATGGGCCTGGCTCCTGGCCCACCACCATTGGCCCCGGTTGGTGGCTTGAACCGGGACCAAAGGCTCCCCTTTAGTCCCGGTTTGTGCGACGAACCGGGACTAAAGGGTTCGCCCTCGTTGCACCTAGAGTTTAGTCCCACCTCGCCAAACGAAGGGCGCCCACACCTGCTTATGAGCCCGTCCCTCTCTGCGTTGTTGAGCTCCTCTCAAAGTGAAAATAGATGCACCTATAGAGGAAAATTGGATCTAAATTCATAAATAGAAATGAATTATGAATTTATGTTTAATTTTCTCTATAAGTGCATCTATGTTCACTAACAGAGAAGTTTTTATTTTTTGTGACCTAAAATAAAAAAGAAATCACTAAAAAACTATAAGTATTTAGTTCTAAGTAGAAATGAAAAAATAAATAGAAAAAAAAATGCTACAAGTATTTAGTTATAATTTTTGTGACCTAAAATAAAAAAGAAATCACTACAAAACAAAAAAAAGTGCCACCTACTATTAAATAGCAAGGAAAAAGATTGACTCAAAAATCAATTTTAACTATTCTACAAAGTGTTTTCACACAAATTTAGTAAACTAGTGATTCATAAACTAGTGATTCACACAAATTTCAAAGAATTCAAATTTTAACTATTCTAATTTGAAAACTAATGGCACTAGTAAAGTTAATCACAAACTTGAGATTCACACAAATTTCAAAGAATTTAAATTTTAACTATTCTAATTTGAAAACTAGTGGCACTAGCAAAGTTAATCACAAACTTGAGATTCACACAAATTTCAAAGAATTCAAATTTTAACTATTCTAATTTGAAAACTAGTGGCACTAGCAAAGTTAATCACAAACTTGAGATTCACACAAATTTCAAAGAATTCAAATTTTAACTATTCTAATTTGAAAACTAATGGCACTAGTAAAGTTAATCACAAACTTGAGATTCACACAAATTTCAAAGAATTCAAATTTTAACTATTCTAATTTGAAAACTAGTGGCACTAGCAAAGTTAATCACAAACTTGAGATTCACACAAATTTCAAAGAATTAAAATTTTAACTATTCTAATTTGAAAACTAATGGCACTAGTAAAGTTAATCACAAACTTGTACATAGTAAATATAATACACAAAGTGTTTTCACACAAATAGTAAAGTTATTCATAAACTAGTGATTCACACAAATCTTAAAATAAAAAAGAAAATGAATAATGCAGAAAACAAAACAAAAAATCTGGAAAAAAAATATATTAACAATAAGTATTTTGTTATAAGTAGAAAAAATAAATAAATAAAGCAACAAAGAATAAATTATCTAAGTATTTTCTGTTTAGAACATTATAAGCAAAAAGAAACTTTAATAGCAAAAAGAATTATCATAAATATTTTTCTGTTAGTAAAAAACCAAAAAACTAGTAAGTATTTTGCTGTTAGTAAAAAACAAAAAACTGGATTTTTTTTTTAAAATGCCGCCTACTGGGCCACCACAGCCTGCATACGACTAGAAACCCGCTATTTGGGCCAGGATGCAGGCCCACAGTAGGCCCAGTAGGCCCACAGGCACAGAGAGTGGATTTAGGCCCGTAAGCCTGCAGTAGAGAGGAGCTCGAAGTGGTCAGCTCCGCAGGGCTTATAAACCACTCCGAGCCCCTCTCGGCTAGCGAGGTGGGACTAAACATCCCAACGCACCGCGGCAGTTCCAGTACACGCCCTTTGGTCCCGGTTGGTGGCACCAACCGGGATGAAAGGGGTCCTTTCGTCCCGGTTCGTGGCACCAACCGGGACTAAAGGACGCCGCTTCCCGCCCTTTGCGCTGCCGAAAAGTGGCCTTTGGTCCCGGTTCGTGGCACAAACCGGGACGAAAGGGGTGCATTGGTCCCGGTTTGTGCCACGAACCGGGACCAATGGCTTTGCTATATAAGCAAAGACTTGGGAAATTTTCACATTTCCCTCGCAGTTACCCCCCTGCCTCCTCGCCGCCGACGCCGTGCCCCTCACCGTCGCCGTCCGCCGCCCTGCCGTCGCCCTCGACCGTGCTGTCGCCGTCGCCGCCCCGTGCCCCCCTGCCTCCTCGCCACCGACGCCGTGCCCCTCAATGTCGCCGTCCGCCGCCCCTGCCGTCTCCCCCGACCGCGCCGTCGCCGTCGCCGCCCCGTGCCCCCCTGCCTCCTCGCCGCCGACGCCGTGTCCCTCACCGTCGCCGTCCGCCGCCCGCGCCGTCGCCCCCGACCGCCCCGTGCCCCGTCGCCGTAAAGTATAGTTAATTATGTTGTATAGTTAGGATGTATAGTTAATTTAGATGTATAGTTAATTTAGTTGTACTTAATTTAGATGTATAGTTTAGATGCAAAAGTTAGAATTTTTTTTCTGTTCATACATTTTTTTGGTGATATTATTGTTGCATATGCAAAAGTTTGTGTGTTCATATATATGCAAATAATATGTCAATTTTTTCATAGAATTTTTATGATTTTTTTGTTGTAATTTTGTTCATAGAATTTTTATTTTGTTCATAGAATTTTTATTATTTTTTTCTGTTGTAATTTTGTTCATATTGTGTAGGAATCTGAACGTTATGTATGATCAAAGTCATTTATGTATATGTTCATATTTTGAAGAAAAAGAAGGAGAGAAAAAAGGAAAATAAGAAGAGGAAGAAGGAAAGAAGAAGAGGAGAGAAATAACAGGATAAATAAATAAGAAGATGAAAAAGAAGAAGAAAAAAAGAAGAGAAGAAGAAGGAATAGAGGAGAAGAAGAAGAATTCTTCTTGTTCTCCTATATTATTCCTTCTTCTTCTCCTTTTTTTTTCTTTTTTTTCTTCTCCTTTTCCTTTCTTCTTCTCCTCTTTTTTTCTTCTTCTTCCTCTTCTTATTTTTTGTTATCGGGTATGTCGTTGTCGACATACCCCCCCTCCCCGATAATTAACTTTTAGTAATTAGTACTACTTAGAAAGTGTTTAATGGAATTAGTTAGAACTAGGTAAACTTGTTTATTTTTAGTAAGTACTACATTATTCTATTTATAGTAAGTGCTTAGTAGTTGAACTAGTTGATTTAATGAAACTGGTTTATTTTACTATAGAAGTAGTTTATTTTTAGCAAGAAAATTAATAGAACTAGTTTATTTTGCGGTTTATTTTACTATAGAAGTAGTTTATTTTACTACTTTATTTTGTGATTTGAATTTTCTTATTGAATGCTCAAATTGGAGAGCACTATGCAAGGCATATGCATATGATTAGTTGAATAATGATGATCTAATTTAGTCTTTGAATTATGAACGTATAGGAAATTTCATCATCGGACGACGAAAGTCTCCCGGGGGAGTGCGACTGGTGCCACGACGATCGAGGTGAGTGCGACAGGCCTCACCTGGACGATGGTCGGCGCTTCAACATTAAGCTCGAGGAGACTTTCGAAGTTGAAACGGTACGCAACGACGACAAGTGTTTTTTTTTCATAATTAAGCATGACTTCAACTATTTCAACGTGTAATTTTCATCTTTTACAATTCGAGTATAGTTTATCCCATGCCATGGAAGACGCTATGTCTTGGAGAGGATGGATTTTGAAGACCATGAAAATTTTGAAACGAAGAAAATTCACCTAAGGACCCATCATGATGTGGATTTTGAAGTAAAGTTGTATAATGCTGAGAGCATAACTCATTTTGGTTGCAAAAATTGGGAAGCATTTTGCAAATTGTATGGTTTTGATGAGGGTATGCTTGTCACCATGGATCTTGGTGATCCTGAAATAGAGCAAGACAATATGGACATTTGGGTCCTTGTTGATACTCCTCCAGTTCTACCGATATGTGAGTTTCTCAAACATAGTTAATTATTAACTAATTTATATTGTTCATTTCAAAATAGTTGACAGCTTATTTCCATTGACAGCTTATTTTGAAGTATCAAAGAATGTGCAGAAGATGGTAGATAGAACTTACTACACCGATGGCTCTGAGTTAACTAACAAGGAGAAAACTCATCTGGTTGGATTTTGTAACGATCTTGAGAATTACAATATCTACAATCGAACTCCTCAACATTATGGTCAATACGTGCCACTAGTGCACGTGTTGAACTACGGTAACTACCATGGAGATACCCTGGTAAGTTTTTTTACTATTACGACATCCGTGCATCTTTTTGCATACTTCTAAAACTAGTACATCATTGCTAACTACGAAGTTATTACTATGTTTTTCAACAGCTTATCCCAGAGGATTGTGTGCCTCATTTGATGTATCAGAATGGCGGCAGCCTTCGTGTTTTGAACATATATCCAGGTCATCCTACGAATCTCAACTGTCCATACCGGATTTCTAAAAGAAGTGGAGACATGACAATCAAAGGATGGAAAAAATGTATGGACAGTCGTAAGGAGCTTCTTGGAAGCAAAAGGAAGCGAGGCGCAAGAATTGGAGACAGGATGATCTCCATTCTTCATAATGGAGAGTCAGGGTCTATATTGTTTTACGCTATTTTACCTTAAGTGTGTTTAGGTCCTACCTGATACTGATGATCATGTGCTAAGAACAATTATGTAGGGTTGGGTTCGATGACTATGAGGATGATGATCGTATGACTTATTATTAATAACGAGTAGAAGTTGTATGATGATGCTTGATTAATTAGTAGGACTTGTTATTATATATGATGATGTATGATGCGAGCATGCATGAGTTATTATATATATATCTACGGGTGAAATGAACATAGCAGTAGCGTAGGTAAACCAAGGATGAAGATATAAGAGAGGACACTTCTCTCTATTAGCTAGCTAATAACAACCTAAAAATAACCCCCTAAACCCCTAAAACAGCCACTTTTTTTTTAAAAAAAAGAAAAACCTCAGCTCCAGCCAGATGCTGACGCGTGGAACCCTATTGGTCCCGGTTTATGTCATCAACCGGGACCAAAGGCCCCCCTGCCTGGGCTGCCGGCACTGCCCACGTGGAGGCCCATCAGTCCCGGTTCTGGATTGAACCGGGACTAAAGGGTCGGGGCATTAGTACCGACACTTTAGTCCCGGTTCAGGAACCGGGACTCAAGGCCCTTACGAACCGGGACTATAGGCCCTTTTTCTATCAGTGATAATTTTCTCGAAGTGGCTGAGGCGAACAAGCAGAATGGTTTTTGTTGAGAAATAAAAATATGTGATCAATTATATGGGAGGGATGCCTCCCAGGAGGTGTCTGTTGGGGAAGAGGTGTCTCTCCAACGCACCCCTTCACCATGTATATAAGTGGGTCTCCCACATTGCAATGGAACTGGTGGATCATTTATGTCTCTCATTTATCTCCTTTCTTTGATAGCACAATACATTATCAGCACTTCGCTCTCCGTTGAGACCAAAAGGCCATCCGAGACGGGAGACTATCGGCAGCGCTTGCCTACAGGATCCAGTCACTATGAATGGATGTAGACAGATCCATTGCTTCTTGCCGGTCTTCATGCTCCACCCCTTGACGCAGACGAACTTGCATCGGCGCCGATGGCTGGCGCACGGCCCGCTACCGGCGTGAAGGGGCGCCAAGCCCTTGCGGCGGATCTCGACCTCAGCGCTGCTCCTTCCGGTGTAATTGCGTGAACCTTCGAAATCGATCGCTGATGCACTCCATTAGGACGTCCACGGCAAAGACGTCCATGCATCGGCATGCATGCATGTATCGCTACAGGGAAATCGATCAGGGAGACGTTAATTTATTTGTCTTTTTGTGATTAAGATCAACAATCTAACGATTGTGTTCTCACTACGTGAATCTCTTCATTGAATCGGATAGACACAGGAAGAATAGATCAATCGTGTGAAGAGAAACAGGGCAGGCGCTAGACCAGCGCAGCGGCGTGGCCAATGGCACAGCATGGCTGAGGCCGACCACGTGCTCCATGGTTGCCTGCTCGCAGCGTACATTGGTGACGACTGGATCACAAGGCCTCACCGCCAGCGCCGAACTTGCCGGGGACTGCGAATCCCAGCGTGGAGGCATCCATGGCCCAGGGCGTCATACCGACGGAGGCGGTGCTTAGTGTGGATGCAGCCCTCCGCTGTTGTGCGGCTTCGTCCGGCAGGGCCGAACCATCCCGGACGGCAATGGCGGTTATTACTCTCACAAGGGGAATTGGTAACCACACAAGGTGAGGAAGAGAAATTATACCTTTTTGGCGATTCTGCAAATCAGTCACTGATTCTATGCAAATCGTGGACAAGTCCTGGCAATTATTATTTTTTGATCAGCCCATAGGCTTATCTGAACTTACTACTAAGCCCTCAGGCTTATAAAATTAGAAATGAGCCATCAGGCTCATGGGACTTTGTAGTTTAGCCATTGGGCTTGCTATTTTCAACACTCTAACCGTAAGGTTATTGTTATTTGCGTTTTATGCCCAAGGCTTCAGAGCAAATATACATAATAGACCAGTGGGTCTTGCTGAATTACATAATAATTGATTATGCATCATTTTACATCATGTAAAATGACCGTTTGAGACCCTAAGTCCTCATATATGTTGCACAAGTATGTCTATACTTTTGCATTTATTTGTATTACATGAGTAATACTGTTGCAAAGCAATATGTTGATTCCATTATTCGCATAGACTATGGAACTCACTTGCAAATTTGGGAAACGTAAGGTAGTGAAGTGTATGAAACTGCCTCACTATGTCAATTTGACATTTGTCACAAGGAAATGGACAAATGCTATCTACTGCATAACTGCAGATTATTCACCGTTATTGTGAGGCCTATATTATGTCATTCCGACATAATGACTACCTTCAATTTTACACACAACTTATGGATTGCATTATGGAACAAATTAATTCCGTTCACAACTATGAGGTCTACATCACCATGTGATGTTTACCTTCAATGTTCTTTTAATTAGCACAAGGTTGTGAGATGCTCCATAAGAGTGAGATCTACACTACTTAGTGATTATCTCCATGTGTTTAGAGTAAAAGTGAAGGCACAAAACTTATGACATAGCCATTATGAGGCCTACACTGTTGGTGCCTACCTTCATGATATTTTTCCAAATACTTGTCAATTTCATAGCATTTGTTATTGGTTGTGACTATAGTGTCACATACTCCATCAGGAGATGAATCCAAGGCATTGGTGACTATGCTGCATATTATGCTATGAAGAGAATTATGCAAAACACTTGCATATTTTGGTGATTACCTTCCATGCATACACAACTTATGGGACGCCATCATAGCTATGAATTAAGTTTCATGCACAGCTGAGAGGTTCACACCATTTTATGGTGATTACCTTCATGTGTTATAAATAAACATAAGGTTGTGGAGGCTAGGATCAATGGGAATTGTCCATAAGAGTGAGGCACCACTAGGTGGTCGACTACCTCTTTGTGTTTTTAAGAAATTAAAGGTCTGTCCCTTTTGAGGTGACTAACTTTACTTGGAAGATCCACACCACACTGTGGTGTAATTCTGTAAGGCTTGCCCTATGGGTCACTAAGAATCACCATCACCATGATTATGCTTAGCCATAGCATTTTCATCCTATTTAATTTACTGAAGGTAAATTAGTGCATAAGAATTTCATGCAACATATGGCTGACCTTTTTGGAAACGAAATGCGATGAGATGACATTTGGTGGGAGTAACTATTTAAGATGGGTCATGGACATTAAAGATTTTTTCGACCTGGAGCTTTGTTTCCACAGAAACTCCACCTGCAGAAAATGTCATGGCTAGCTAAGAATATGCATATTTGCATATATATATATATATATATATATATATATATATATATATATCCATTTTCCCTTAGAGCCTTCATTGAGGCGAGATATACTGTTATAAGCATCACATGAATGATTATTCACTCATAGTCAGGACTTCGAGTCCATTGAGCCTTATAATTCTGTTGTCTATAAATCAACACTATGTTGAGATTATGTGATAAGGTGACTCCAGATGCATATCTGACTATAAGTCCTTACTGCACTTTACATTCTCCTATGATGGTAAATGAAATACCATCTTTATTTCAGGGTAAACATATGATGAACTTCTTGTGAAGAATCAACTGGTAACCCTAACGGGTGCTATATCATTACCTGAAATTTGTGCTACTGCTTACAGTACTAAGCAATTTTGTGGTTAGAAAACCACAAGGAGTTGAATGTAAAGTAAAGGAAAAATGACAAGCAGAAATAGAGTGTATATCTCAAAAGGGAATGGATCATTTAAGCTAAATTATCATAATGACAACTTTCAAGTTTGTCAAAGTGGTGATTGTACGAAATGTCGTACCAATCATTCCCAATTGGTCAAGTATTGGGTTGAATCATATCACCGACCCACTAGAGGAAAATGATTTTAACGGGATAAGTTTGAAGTTCTACTTCAAAAGGAAACAACCGGAAAATGTCCTGGCATGGTAGAAGGAGAATGGACTCCTCTATATTGCTGATATGCTTGTGGAATGATATTCCAAAGATATTTTGGAGATCTCATGTAGTCTCCTAGTTATCCCTAAATATCATTAGCCTATAATTGTACTACTACATGTAGTATAAATTGCAACATCTTGTCCCTCGGACATGATAGTTGAGATAATTGAGTGTATGAATCAGTTCATACTCAATCTTGTTGCATACACAATAATTTTTCCTCCTATATCATCATGGTACTGGATGATTAGAGAAATTATTGACAATTCTGTTGGCCACTACTTGACAAGTTGCAATATTCCTAACAATTATCAAATTGTTTTGTGCACTGCATGTGACATTGGGGAATTAATTTTAAGGCACTCTCACCTTAAAATTTGAAATGAGCCAGCCAATACTCTTGATTGTATTCAAGAGTATGTTTGGATTATTTAACCATTATCTGGTTTATGATGGTACTTCATGCTGTTCATAGACGCATCTAGAAGATGGTCTTAGATGTGTATCATCTATACAAAACCATGTGTTTACTGAATTAGTTGCTCAACTTGACGAATTTAGAGCAAATTATCCTAATGCGGGATAATTCCATTGGAATGCAAATATCGTTGAAGTTGATTTGCGAGCATTCAATGGCTATATTCAGTAGTATATAGTACATAACCAAAATGGTTTGGCTTGATCTCTTATGAAAGAGATTCAATATTGCTTGGCCAATGTTGCAGAATTATGATTTACTAACATTTTTTTGATGGTAATATGCAGTCTCATAGTCCGCATATTTGGTCTAAATAAGATTAAATGATACCGCACCCCCTGCAGTTTGTACGTGGAAATAAGTGAAGTATTTCCCATCTGCGGTAATTCGGTTGCATACCGATATCACCACCCCAACGTATATCATGGGCCTTCTCAAATGGTTGGGATCTATATGATCGTCAATCCGTCAAATACCTTAACCCTATGAAGGGAGTTATTTGTAGCCCATACGTTGATTGCTTTTGCAATAAGAACATTTTCTGGCATTAGGGGGAGATGAGTACCACAAAGAATGCCAGGAAATGGATAAGAAATGTCGTAGACATTTTGTCCACGTACTTCAGAATTTGAACTAGTAGTTCAGGTTATGAGAAATTTGCAGCATATTGCAAATAATCTGCCAAGTATATTTACTGATGACAAAGATGTCACTATGGTCATGCACCAGAACGAGTGGAGGTACCTAATAAACCACTCGTCTCCCTAGATGAGAGCAAGAGGGGGAGAATTCTGATCGCATGAGATTAAGTTCTCAAGTGTTTCAGCGGAAACAGAGGAGATTGACCCCTCGATCAGTAAATAAGATTCAACCACGGGTTGAATGACACCTGACGGATGCGCGACATCCAAAGTCCAACACATATGTGCACAGATTTTTTAGGTGTTAGGACATCGAAACACCTTGACTCCGTTGTGGGAAATCACAAGGAGTTAAGAGGCGTAATAAGAATTCTACAATGATATTGATTCAGGAGAATCGTATATGAGAAAGTCTACATATGTCGACAGAAAATTCTTCTCGAGAATTTCTAGAATCCTTTTGTGCCCTGAACCAAATCCATGGATAGTGTTGTTGCACTTATATTGGTTCAAATGAAAGGAAGCAATTAAGGAAGATTGGCACTCGGGCATCAAAAAGAGAGGTATTTACCATTGTATAACCTGCTCCTCGTAAGTATCTTCCAGAGGGAAGAGAAGTGAATTTTTGTTTGGAAACAAAAATAAATGAGGTGGTGAGAAAGCGAGGCTTGTAGCACAAGGGTTTTTCGCAGAGACCCGACATCAATTATGATGTAGCATACCTTCTTGGTATGAGTGGAATTATGTTTCAATACTGAATGTCAATGGCAGTACAGATCCATATGGTTGATGTATGTAATGTATACATACTCCCAAGGGTCAATTAGTTTGGATGTATATATTGAAGTCATTGAATGACTTAATATTCTGAATCCAAAGTTAAGTCACGACATGCATGTGTGGAACATCTGAAGTCATTCTATGACTTGAAGTAGTCGGAGAATTGTGTGGTGCAACTGACTAAGTGAGTTATTCCTTGACAAGGATTACTCTCATACTAATGATTGTTGACGTGTATTCATGAAGAAATCCTGGATTGGATTTTACATCACCTTAATTTGTGGTGTCGATGATCTTATCATCAAAGTTGATATAAGACATGAAATACACACAATCATGTTAAGATGGATATTTGGGTGAAACCAAATTATGCTAAGTTTATGACTTGAGCATATCCCTCTAAGATATCAGTCTTCATACATCCAGAAGTATTGGAGATGTTCAATATGGATATATTATATCATAGAAGGTCATATTATACCTAATATGGGATACAAATCCTTGAGACATAGGGGAGATGGTGAAGTGATAGTTGGACATGAAGTACCATACCTGAATACCATTGAAGCACTCATATATCTTGCAAAATATGTCAGGCCTCACACTATAGTTTTTCGCAATTTATTGAGAGTGCAATTCCCCGAAAGGTACAAGTTTTGTGTAAGGAATATCCTTGGATATATCCAGGGCACAAAGGGTCTTGATCAATTCCATCCAGAAAATCAAGATGGGGCCATGGTTTGATATATTGATAGTGGCTAATTATTTGATCTCACAATGCCATATCAAATACTGGGTTTGCTGGAAGAGTATTTTGAGGGAAGTCTTCATAATAGACTCTAAACGAGTCCTTCCAGTGATCATTCTATTTTATTCTAAGCATCACAAAATGTGGATGACTTCATGGAATGATTGGCCACATGTGAAATCATGTGGAGATTATCATTATCTACCAAGATAATGTCACTTGTATTTTTTACGGGTTAAATTTATCCTCATGGGTTACAAGAATGTAAGAGGGTAATTTGCAAACAAAGTATTGTGATATTCACAATATCTCTACCAATGTTAATATTCCAGAACTAGGTTCCTGGAATTGGTATGAGATAACCTTGAGGTTTGCAAAGTTCAGGGGGAGTAAAATCCCAAGTTATAACCCGTTGGTGATCCTCAGATCACTCATATTGTACGCTTTTTCCCTTCATGCGTTTTCCATGATGGTTTCTCATATAAGGTTTTTAATGAGACAATATAAATACAAGTGCGGATATGTGTCATATTGGTTTCTCCTTATATTTTTCCCACCGGGTTTTAAAGGAGTTTTCGATGGCATATTATTATAAGGTTTCTCCTCAATTTTTCCCACAGGGTTTTTGGAGGAGTTTTCAGTTTGCAATATACATATGACGTATTGATCAAGGGGTAGTGTTGAGAAATAAAAATATGTGTTCAATTGTATGGGAGGGATGCCTCCCAGGAGGTGTCTGTTGGGGAAGAGGTGTCTCCCTAACACACCCCTTCACCATGTATATAAGTGGGTCTCCCACATTGCAATGGAACTGGTGGATCATTTGTGTCTCTCATTTGTCTCCTTTACTTTGATAGCACAATAGTTTTATGTGTTTTCCATGCCCTATATGTGGGAATACGAAGTCTTACTTTGTCCGGAAAATCCTTCACAGCCACCTGCTTTATAAGGGTTTCATGCCACACTATAATGTTTGGACCAAGCACAAAGAAAGAGGGGTTATGATGGAAGACAACGAAGAAGAAGAGCTTGATGACAACTATGTGCCCCCTGAATATGGTGATGCTGCAACGGTGGAAGCGGAGGATCAAGAGGAACCAGATGATGTGCCCAATGATGATCTTCGCCGGGTCATTGTTGATGCAAAGAGACAGTGCGAAAGTCAAAAGGAGAAGCTGAAGTTCGATCGCATGTTAGAGGATGACAAAAAAGGATTGTACCCCAATTGCGAAGATGGCAACACAAAGCTCGGTACCATACTGGAATTGCTGAAGTGGAAGGCAGAAATGGTGTGCCTGACAAAGGATTTGAGAAGCTACTGAAAATATTGAAGAAGAAGCTTCCAAAGGATGACGAATTGCCTGATAGTACATAAGCAGCAAAGAAGGTTGCATGCCCTCTAGGATTGGAGGTGCAGAAGATACATGCATGCCCTAAGGACTGCATCCTCTACCGTGGTGTGTACGAGGATTTGAACACATGCCCCGTATGCGGTGCATTGCGGTATAAGATCAGACGAGATAACCCTGGTGATGTTAACTGCGAGCGCCCCATGAAGAGGCTTCCTGCCAAGGTGATGTGGTTTACTCCTATAATACCACGATTGAAATGTCTGTTCAAAAACAAAGAGCATGCCAAGTTGATGCAATGGCACAGAGAGGACCGTAAAAAAGACGGGAAGTTGAGAGCACCCGCTGATGGGTCGCAGTGGAGAAAAATCAAGAGAAAGTACTGGAAGGAGTTTGCAGGTGACGCAAGAAACGTATGGTTTGGTTTAAGCGCGGATGGCATTAATCCTTTTGGGGAGCGGAGCAGCAATCACAACACCTGGCCCGTGACTCTATGTATCCATTACCTTCCTCCTTGGCTGTGCATGAAGCGGAAGTTCATTATGATGCCAGTTCTCATCCAAGGCCCTAAGCAACCCGGCAACGAGATTGATGTGTACCTAAGGCCATTAGTGAAGAACTTTTACAGCTGTGGAATGAAAAAGGTGTACGTGCGTGGGATGAGCACAGACAGGAGGAATTTGACCTGCATGCGTTGTTGTTTGTAACCATCAATGATTGGCCTGCTCTCAGTAACCTTTCAGGACAGACAAACAAGGGATACCACGCATGCACACACTGTTTAGATGACACCGAAAGTATATACCTGGACAAATGCAGGAAGAATGTGTACCTGGGGCATCGTCGATTTCTTTCGACCAACCATCAATGTCGAAAGAAAGGGAAGCATTTCAAAGGCGAGGCAGTTCACCGGAAGAATCCCGCCATGCGTACCAGTGATCACGTACTTGCTATGGTCAATGATTTACATGTAATCTTTGGAAAGGGTCCCGGCGGACTATCTGTTTCGAATGATGCTGAGGGACGCGCACCCATGTGGAAGAAGAAATCTATATTTCGGGACCTACCCTACTGGAAAGATCTAGAGGTCCTCTCTTCAATCGACGTGATGCACGTGACGAAGAATCTTTGCGTGAACCTGCTAGGCTTCTTGGGCACGAAAAAGACGGCATGCCTCCAAAGCAGTATGAAGGTCCTGCCAGCTACGCTCTTACCAAAGAAGATAAGAAAATCTTCTTTGAATGCCTGCTCCGTATGAAGGTCCCGTATGGATTCTCGTCGAATATAAAGGGAATAATAAATATCCTAGATAAAAGGTTCCAGAACCTAAAGTCTCATGACTGCCACGTGATTATGACACAACTGCTTCCGGTTGCATTGAGGGGGCTTCTAACGGAAAATGTTTGATTAGCCATTGTGAAGCTATGTGCATTCCTCAATGCAATCTCTCTGAAGGTGATCGATCCAGAAATCCTACCAAGGTTAAGGAGTGATGTGGCCCAATGTCTTGTTAGTTTCGAGCTCACCATCCTTCTTCAATATCATGACGCATGTCCTAGTTCATCTAGTTGACGAGATTGTCGTTCTGGGCCCCGTATTTCTACACAATATGTTCCCCTTTGAGAGGTTCATGGGAGTCCTAAAGAAATATGTCTGTAACCGTGCTAGGCCAGAAGGAAGCATCTCCATGGGCCATCAAACAGAGGATGTTGTTGTGTTTTGTGTTGACTTCATTCCTGTCCTTAAGAAGATTGGTCTACCTCAATCGCGGTATGAGGGGAGACTAACTGGAAAAGGCACGCTAGGAGGGGACTCAATAATGTGTAGGGACGGGCATTCTTGGTCTCAAGCACACTACACAGTTCTACAGAACTCTACCTTGGTGACCCCGTATGTCGATGAACACAAGAATATGCTGCGCTCCAAACACCCGGAGCAGTGTGACGAATGGATTACATGTGAACACATCAGGACTTTCGGCAGTTGGTTGGAAACACGTCTCAGATGTGACACCACTGTTTCTGATGAGCTGTACTCGTTGTCCAGGGGACCATCTTCGACTGTATTGACTTACAAAGATACGAGATAAATGGGAATACATTTTACACGATCGCCCAAGATCAAAAGAGCACCAACCAAAACAGTGGTGTCCGCTTTGATGTAGCAACCAAGAGGGGAAAGGACACATATGATGGTTACATAGTGAACATATGGGAACTTGACTACGGACATGATTTTAAGGTGCCTTTGTTTCAGTGCAAATGGGTCAATCTGTTAGGAGGCGGGGTACAGGTAGATCCACAGTACGAAATGACTACAGTGGATCCGAACAATCTTGGGTACACAGACGAAACATTCGTCCTAGCCAATGATGTGGCGCGGGTTTTCTATGTGAAGGACATGTGTACCAAACCGAGAAAAAGAAATGATAAGGAAGCGAATACATCATACGATGAGCCAAAGCGCCACATAGTTCTTTCAGGAAAAAGAGACATCATGGGATTGGAGGGCAAGACAGACATGTGTGAATATTATGAAAAGTTTCATGAAATTCCCCCCTTCAAAGTCAAGGCTGACCCAAGCACCCTGTTAAAACGATGAAGATTATCCATGGTTACGGCGCAATAAACAAAGGACACAAGCGAAGAAAAAGTAAAGACTTTCTCTCCACAACTATTATGATGATGCCTTTGATATAGAATATCACTGCAGTTACATGTGAAGAAATGAAATGCCTTTTGTAACAGATGAGTTTTCGTCTGAAACCCTGATACTTCGAAAGAGATTGTGCATTTTGTACACAAAGTGCATCCAGTTTTTTCCGTAACCCTCTCAACTTTTAAGCACATGCTCTGTGGGTGAAGTGATGAAACAATGCCAACTTTCAACCTTTTCAAAGTTCTTTTGTAGTGCTTTTCAATTTTAGAGTCTTATAGCTCATAAAAATTAGTAAATGCATGAAAAATAACAAATGAAGTCGGAAAGGGTTGAAAATTGATGATGTGTCTTTGAATGGTGCATTTTGAACACAAAAAGTCTGGAGTTCAAATAATTTCAAAAAAATGAAATCCCTTTGTAACAGATGAGTTTTCGTCCGAAACCCTCATACTTCGAAAGAGATTGTCCATTTTGTACACGAAGTGCATCCAGTTTTTGCCGTAACCCTCTCAACTTTTTAGCACATGCTATGTGGGTGAAATGATGATACCATGCCAACTTTTAACCTTTTCAGAGTTTATTTGCAGTGCTTTTCAATTTCAGGGTCATATAGCTCTAAAAAATTAATAAATGCATGAAAAATAACTAATGAAGTCAGAAAGGGTTGAAAATTGATGATTTGGCTTTGAATGGTGAATTTTGAACACACAAAAAGTCTAGAGTTCAAATAAGTTAAAAAATGAAATCCCTTTGTAACATATGAGTTTTCGTCTGAAACCCTGATATTTCGAAAGAGATTGTCCATTTTGTAAACGAAGTGCATCCAGTTTTTGCCGTAACCCTCTCAACTTTTTAGCACATGCTATGTGGGTGAAATGATGATACCATGCCAACTTTCAACCTCTTCAGAGTTCATTTGAAGTGTTTTCAATTTCAGGGTCATTTAGCTAAAGAATGAACTAATATAAAAAAGAATGAACTAGAAAACTTTTATGAAACTTGCTACCTCTTGAGCACTGTGTTGGTTTTCCCTTGAAGAGGAAAGGGTGATGCAGCAAAGTAGCGTAAGTATTTTCCTCAGTTTTTGAGAACCAAGGTATCAATCTATAGTAGGAGGCTACACGCAAATCCCTCGTACATGCGCAAACAAATAAGAACCTTGCAACCAACGCGATAAAGGGGTTGTTAATCCCTTCACAACCACTTCCAAAAGTGAGATCTGATAGAGATAATAAGATAAATATTTTTGGTATTTTTGTTATATAGATTGGAAAGTAAAGATTGCAAAATAAAATAGATCTGAAACTTATATGATGGAAGATAGACCTGGCGGCCATAGGTTTCACTAGTGGCTTCTCTCAAGAGAGCGTAAATATGACGGTGGGCGAACAAATTACTGTCGAGCTATTCATAGAAAAGTGCATAGTTATGAGAATATCTAGGCATGATCATGTATATAGGCATCACGTCCGCGACAAGTAGACCGAAATGATTCTGCATCTACTACTATTACTCCACACACCGACTGCTATCCAGCATGCATCTAGAGTATTAAGTTCATAAGAACAGAGTAACACATTAGGCAAGATGACATGATGTAGAGGGATAAACTCAAGCAATATGATATAAACCCCATCTTTTTATCCTCGATGGCAACAATACAATACGTGCCTTGCTGCCCCTGCTGTCACTGTGAAAGGACACCGCAAGATTGAACCCAAAGCTAAGCACTTCTCCCATTGCAAGAAAGATCAATCTAGTAGGCCAAACCAAACTGATAATTCGAAGAGACTTGCAAAGATAACAAATCATACATAAAATAATTCAGAGTAGATTCAAATATTGTTCATAGATAATCTTGATCATAAACCCACAATTCATCGAATCTCGACAAACACACCTCAAAAGATTTACATCGGATAGATCTCCAAGAAGATCGAGGAGAACTTTGTATTGAGATCCAAAGAGAGAGAAGAAGCTATTTAGATAATAACTATGGACCCGAAGGTCTGTGGTAAACTACTCACACATCATCGGAGAGGATATGGTGTTGATGTAGAAGCCCTCCGTGATCGATTCCCCCTCCGGCGGAGTGCCGGAAAAGGCCCCAAGATGGGATCTCACGGGTATAGAAGGTTGCGGCGGTGGAAATAGGGTTTCGTCGTGCTCTCGGATGTTTTCGGGGTATATGAGTATATAAAGGCAAAAGAAGTCGGTTGGGGGAGCCACGAGGGGCCCAACAGGGGGGGCGCCTACCCCACCTAGGCGCGCCTCCCTACCTCGTCGCCGCCTCGTTGCTTCCTTCACATCCACTCCAAGTCTCCTGGATTGCGTTTGTTCCAAAAATCACTCTCCCGAAGGTTTTATTCCGTTTGGATTCTGTTTGATATTCCTTTTCTGCGAAACACTGAAATAGGAAAAAAAACAACAATTTGGACTGGGCCTCCGGTTAGTATGTTAGTGCCAAAAATAATATAAAAGTGTATAATAAAGGCCATTAAACATCCAAAACAGATAATATAATAGCATGGAACAATCAAAAATTATAGATACGTTGGAGACATATCAAAACTCTAATAGCAAAAATAATGATCTAAAAAATGAACTAGAAAACTTTAATGAAACTCTAATAGCAAAAAGAATCAACTAAAAAGATTTTATAAACTTCTAGTATTATTGAAACTAAAATTATATAAAATTTATGCAACAAAAATTATCAAAGTATTTTTTTCAAAACATTTATAGCAAAAATAATTTTCATAAAGAATTTTTTGTTTGAAACTTTAATAGCAAACTAAAATAACAAAATCTAATTTTGATAAAAATAGACATTTCAAATAACCTAAAAATTACCAAATTGAATATAATGATAAAACACAGCCATGGGCCAGGATCAGGCCCGCAGAATGCCCAGTAGGGCCCACAGGCAGCGTAGTGTTAGATTAGGCCCGTAAGCCTGCATTTGAGAGGAGCTCGAGAGGGAAACCGCAGTGGGGCTTATAAACCACTCCGAGCTCCTCTCAACTAGCGAGGTGAGACTAAATTTTTTGCTGTGGGCAGCGCATGGCCTTTGGTCCCGGTTGGTGGCACCAACCAGGACGAAAGGGGTGCATTGGTCACGGTTCGTGGGACCAACCGGGACCAATGCCCACCTTTAGTCCCGATTGGTGCCACCAACCGGGACCAAAGGTCCCTGTTTCCCGCCATTTGGCCTGCTGAAAAGAGACCTTTGGTCCCGGTTGGTGGCACCAACCAGGACTAAAGGGGTGTATTTGTCCCGGTTGGTGCCGCGAACCGGGACCAATTCTTAGTCTATAAGCAACACTTGTGAAAATTTCGTTTCAGTTCTTCGATCCCTCCGACGACGCCGCCAGGCTGCCCCTCAGCCCCGCCCCTGCCACCGACGCCGTCGCCGCGCCCCTGCGTTCGACGCCGTCTCCGCGCGCGCCCCTACCCCGACGTCGTCGCCGCGCCGCCCCTGCCCGACCCGAGCCCTCGACGATATGCTCGACCCCGTCACCAGCCCCGCGCCGTCACCGCCCCGGTCCGCGCCGCCCCGCGCTACGGTCCAGCCGGCCTCCTTGTCCGATCCTCCTTGTTCATATATGCATTTTTTCATATAATTTTGTTAGATGATGTTGATCATAGATATGATGATGTTGATGATACATGATGTATGCTTTTTTTGTTCATATAATTTTTTTTGTTCATATGATGATTTTATTCGTATATGTATTTATTTTTTTGTTCATATGCTGATTTTTTTTCATATGTATGCTTTTTTTGTTCATATGATAGATGATGGTTGATTTAGTGCATTTTAGGTTAGTTGTAATGTTAGTGCATTTTAGGTTAGTGGAGAGGAAACAGGAAAAAAAGGAAAAAGAAGAAAAAGGAAGAAGGAAGAAGGAAGAAGAAGAAAAAGAAGGAGAGGAAAAAGGAAAATAAGAAGAGGAAGAAGGAGAAGAAGAAGGAGAATAAGAGGAGAGGAAGAAGAGGAGAAATAAATAAGAAGAGGAAAAAGAAGAAGAAAAAAGAAGATAAGAAGAAGGAATAGAGGAGAAGAAGAAAAAAATAGAATAATATATATTCTATTTTTTCTTCTTCTCTTCTTTTTTATGTTTTTCTTCTTCTTCTCCTCTATTCCTTCTTCTTCTTTTCTTTTTATTTTTCTTCTTCTTCATCTTCTTATTTTTGATCGGGTATGTCGTTGTCGATATACCCCCTCCCCGATAACTTCGACATGAGGGGGGGGGTCGATATACCCCCGGCCTCCCCGATAACATTTTTTTCCATGTATGTATGTCGTCGTTGTCGATATACCCCCTCCCCGATAACTTCAACATGAGGGGGGTCGATATACCCCCTCCCCGATAACATTATTTTTCTAAGTTACTAATTAAGGTAAAATGTTTCTATCGTAAAAAAATAAGAAGAGGAAGAAGAAGAAAAAAAGAGGAGAAGAAGAAGGAATAGGGGAGAAGAATAAAAAATAGAAGAAGAAAAAAAAGAGGAGAAGAACTTATTTTTTATCAGGAATGAGGGTGTCGAGGATAGCCGAGCGGTCGAGGGTCGGGAACTAGGGTAGAGGGTAGAGGGTCGCTGAGGGGTGTTGAGGTTCGTCGAGGGATCGAGGGTCGAGGGTCGAGGATCGCCGAGGGGTAGAGAGGGTGACGTCGATCAACCCCCTCCTGCTCGACCAACTCTCGAGGACACCCATACCCTAGAAAAGAAACTTTGTCGGTCTCACCCCCTCCCGCCCGTACCCGAAAAACTCTCTCGAGATTTATCAAGAATACCCCCATTATGGATGTGCATAATTAAGTTGATCCATATTTTTCCTGATCTCATCTACCATTCTATATGTGCATGTTCTCTTGTGTCAAAGTATTGAAGAAATCCATGCTTTCATAATTAGCCGGAAGTAACAGGCGCATGGTGGTATGAAGCTATCCAAAATTATTTTGGAACGGGGTCCTGATAGGATAATTCACTTTTTGGTATGAAGTTCAGCAAAGGCCTTCCAAATAGCGATATTCGAAATACTCTTGCTGAACTTCGTACCAAAAAGCGAATTATCCTATGAGGACTCCGTTCCAAAATAATTTTGGAGAGCTTCATACCATCATGCGCCTGTTACTTACGGCTAATGATGAAGCCATGGTTTTCTTGAATCCTTTGACCTAGACAATGTGACATATAGAAGGGTAGATGAGATCAGGAAAAATAGGGACCATTTTCTGCACATCCAGAATGGCGCCATTTTGTTAAATCCCTTGTTTGACATTCATGAAAGAGGCGGTCCGGACATCAGACATTCATGAGAGAACTCCGGTAACTCTTCAACATGAGGGGGGACATCGATCAACCCCCTCTCGCCTGACCAAACCCTAAAAGCATCGAGGCCACCCAAAACCCTAGAAACGTTGTCGAGGCCACCCCAAACCATAGAAGCGTCGAGCTAGCTAGATCTATATTTGTCACAAATATATCCATCTGTCATGTTTGTACATTAATTGCCAGGTTGTAATATTTACAGAAACTATGGAGCACCGAGACTTGCAAACAGAATTGTTGTTGGGGGACATAATCCTCGGCGGAGGTGATGTCATGTCGTATCTAAATGACACCGATGGTCTGGAAGGAGAGGGTGAAGGATCCGGTGATCGAACAATGGAGGATGAAGGACATGATCATGATGTTCGTGATGACAGCTCCGGTGACCGAATGGAGGAGGGAGGTGTTGCAATGTCCGTCAAGGTACATATATTAGTTAACCCTGTGCTGACTAGCTAATTGATGTATTAATTGTTTTGGTATGTACATATATTAACTCTCCTTTCTTCTTTTATAGCCCTTTGGATCGAGCCAAACTTCGGTAACGAGACGAGGCCTGAAGAAAAGGTTGCGCCAGGATGAAAGGTTCACGATCACAGCAATCGCGAACGGTGGCCAACCGATTGAACTCATGCGGACCAAGGAAGCATTTTCTACTCAGTGCTCGGCTATTGTTAGGGACATGATCCCGATCAGCATCCAGCTATGGAATCAGCCAAAGAACGTAGACCCTCAAGTTCCTTATGGATAGACAGAAAGATGATATTTGGGCAGCGCTAAAGGCAAATTTCACCCTACTGCCAGAGGAGGATCCGGATAAGCCGGTTATAGAGCCATTGGTGAAGGATCATGCTCTTAAGTAGATGGCAGATCTATTCAGGAGGTGGAAGAATAAGTTGAAATCAACGTATGTCGACAAAGGGAAGACTCTAGAATTCAACGGCCGGTTTGAGAAGATAAGAGATCACTAGCCCGCATTTGTTGCCTACAAGACATCAGACAGGATTAAGAAGATGTCAGAGACAAACAAGAACAATGCTGCAAAGAAGAAGTTTCAATATCGCACGGGGTCAGGTGGCTACCTCAAAGCCCGGCCGTTGTGGGACTAGGCTGAGCAAGACCTGCTTGCTAAAGGGGCCGAACTAGAGACATTCAACTGGCCAGACCGTTCAAGGACTTGGTTCTTCGGGGTTGGGGGAACCCTGGACCCTGAAACAGGGAAGTGCGTTTGGACGGACGAGCAACTTGCAACACCCGTCAAGAAGCTTCAGAAGTGTATCACCGCAACGCAGAAAGGGACATTCGTTCCCGACAGAGAGAATGATGAGCTCACTGAGGCCCTCGGGAGTCCTGAGCACCCTGGACGAACACGAGGCACACCAGGCTCTGTTTCGTGGGTTTCTCGGCACGTGCGATTACAAAACCTGGGAGAGGAAGAGCAAACAGGAGCAAAGCGAACTGCAAAAGCTGAATGCAAGGGTATGAAAGCTAGAGGAAAAAGTTGAGAGCCAGCAAGGTGTCGTAGCTACCCCAGAAGCTACCCCGCCATCTCAGCGGAGAAGCAGCGTGGCTTCAACCGAGCTCGTTCAGCAGCCTGACTTCACGGCTCCTGGCTACCCCGTGGATGCTATCACGGAGGCTCAACATTGCCAGCTTATGACGCAATGGCAGGACCTCAAAGCCAAGGCGGCTGTCGGCTCCGTTGCACCTCCTCAACCCGACGCAACTTTTCACTGCCGTCCGATTCCACAAGGCTATGCTATTGTGATGGTGGATGAAGTAACAGAGGGACTTGAGGAGCTCGAGCTTGACCACCCTACAGGTGAAGGGGATACTTAGCTGGGTGTTGCTCTAAAGACTCCATGTCTATGGCGGAAGGAGCACATCAAGCTTCCGAACTGGACGCCTCCGCCTCCTCCTCTTCCTCCGGCGAGTCAGGGCACTCCGCCTCCTCCCCCTCCTCCTCCTCCTCCTCCGGCGAGTGATCAGGGCACTCCGCCTCCTTCTCCGGCTGCTCCGGCGCGTGAGGGCAGCACTCCGCCTCCTTCTCCGCCTGCTCCAGCGCGTCCGAGAAGCCCGCCTCCTCCTCCGCCTCGTTAGCAATGGCGGAAGAAAAATGCTGCCGCTCTGGCTGCTCCGGCGCGTCGGAGCACTCCGCCTCCTTCTACTACTCGTCAGCATCAACGGAGGAGAGATGCCGCCGCTCTGACGTCTAGCAGTATAGCCAGAGGCGGGAGGCAATACAGATTCGGTCCATCTCTCAAGCCTCTAGAGAAGTTACCATACGAGATGACCGAGGAGGAAAACACGAAGATCCGTAAAGCCCAAGTGAAGGACTTTTTTGCAAAGAAACATCCACCTCCAGAGGATAAGATAGATCAGGTGAAATTGAAGCGCACTTTAATTGGATGCCCTAAAGCGACCACTGCTATCTCTTGAGCACTGCGTTGGTTTTCCCTTGAAGAGGAAAGGGTGATGCAGTAAAGCAGCGTAAGTATTTCCTCAGTTTTTGAGAACCAAGGTATCAATCCAGTAGGAGGCCACGCATGAGTCCCTCGCACCTACACAAACAAACAAGAAACTCGCAACCAACGCGATAAAGGGGTTGTCAATCCCTTCACGGTCTCTTACGAGAGTGAGATCTGATAGAGATGATAAGATAATATTTTTGGTATTTTTGTGATAAAGAGGCAAAGTAAATAAAGCAAAGTAAACAGCAACGGAAATAGAAAAGTTTGGGAAGATTAATATGATGGAAAATAGACCTGGGGGCCATAGGTTTCACTAGTGGCTTCTCTCAAGATAGCATAAGTATTTGCGATGGGTGAACGAATTATTGTCGAGCAATTGATAGAATTGAGCATAGTTATGAGAATATCTAGGTATGATCATGTATACAGGCATCACGTCCGAGACAAGTAGACCGAAACGATTCTGCATCTACTACTATTACTCCACACATCGACTGCTATCCAGCATGCATCTAGAGTATTACGTTCATGAAGAACAGAGTAATGCATTAAGAAAGATGACATGATGTAGAGGGATAAACTCATGCAATATGATATAAACGCCATCTTTTTATCCTCGATGGCAACAATACAATACGTGCCTTGCTGCCCCTACTGTCACTGGGAAAGGACACCGCAAGATTGAACCCAAAGCTAAGCACTTCTCCAATTGCAAGAAAGATCAATCTAGTAGGCCAAACCAAACTGATAATTCGAAGAGACTTGCAAAGATGACCAATCATACATAAAAGAATTCAGATTTGACTCGAATATTTTTCATAGATAATCTTGATCATAAACCCACAGTTCATGGGATCTCGACAAACACACCCCAAAAGAAGATTACATCGAATAGATCTCCACAGGAGAGGGGGAGAACATTGTATTGAGATCGAAAAAGAGAGAAGAAGCCACCTAGCTAATAACTATGGACCCGAAGGTCTGAAGTAAACTACTCACACTTCATCGGAGAGGCCTTGGAGATGATGTAGAGGCCCTGCATGATCAATGCCCCTTCCGGCGGAGCTCCAGAACAGGCCCCAAGATTTGATCTCGTAGGTAGAGAAAGTTGCGGCCGTGGAATTAGGTTTTTGGCTCCGTATCTGATCGTTTGGGGGTACGTAGGTATATATAGGAGGATGGAGTACGTCGATGGAGCAACAGGGGGGCCACGAGGGTGGAGGGCGCGCCCTGGGGGGGCACGGCCCCCTACCTCGTGGCCTCCTCTTTTGTTTCTTGACGTAGGGTCCAAGTCTCCCAGATCATATTTGTCGGTGTCAAAACCGGCGGATCTCGGGTAAGGGGTCCCGAACTGTGCATCTAGGCGGATGGTAACAGGAGACAAGGGACACGATGTTTTTACCCAGGTTCGGGCCCTCTCAATGGAGGTAAAACCCTACTCCTGCTTGATTAATATTGATGATATGGGTAGTACAAGAGTAGATCTACCACGAGATCAAGGAGGCTAAACCCTAGAAGCTAGCCTATGGTATGATTGTTGTTCGTCCTACGGACTAAAACCCTCTGGTTTATATAGACACCGGAGAGGGCTAGGGTTACACAGAGTCGGTTACAATGGTAGGAGATCATGATATCCGTATCGCCAAGCTTGCCTTCCACGCCAAGGAAAGTCCCTTCCGGACACGGGACGGAGTCTTCAATCTTGTATCTTCATAGTCCAGGAGTCCGTCTGAAGGTATAGTCCCGCTATCCGGACACCCCCTAATCCGGGACTCCCTCAGTAGCCCCTGAACCAGGCTTCAATGACGACGAGTCCGGCGCGCAGATTGTCCTCAGCATTGCAAGGCGGGTTCCTCCTCTAAGTATTTCATAGAAGATTTCGAACACAAGGATAGTGTCCGGATCTGCAAAACAAGTTTCCACATATTGCCATAGAGAGAATAATATTTACACAAATCTAATCTGCTGACGTGTTCCGTAGCGTGACATCACGCCACGGGCAAGCCTTTACTCGAATCGTTTTATTGTCCCACCGCAACGCGTTTAGCGAGGCGGTTTCCTTGGCACGTCTTGTCGAAGCAGAGATCGTGTCCCCTTATTCCGTGATTCTCATCAATACGGGCGTGGGTAATCCAACCGCGCCATTGATTACGACGCTTGGGAGATAAGCGAGTTTTACTAGGCTGGTGGGGGCGCATAGTTGTGTCCGCCCATATAAGCGGATAAGGATCCACCTTTTCACCTACGCCTTATTCCTCCTTTGCCTATCCATTTTCCACGCACTCGAGCTCCAGCGCTCAAGTCCGCACTCCCCACCTTGACCTTCTCCAGCCATGTCCGGAGCGGGAGGCAGGTGGATGGTCTACTCCGTCACGGAGGGACACATAAAAAAGCTGAGGAAGGCCGGATACTTGTCTAGCGACATCACGCACCGGCTTCCCGAAGCGGGGCAGCTCATCCCCACCCCTGGGCCCCATGAGAGGGTGGTGTTCCTCCCCCACTTCCTCCGCGGACTGGGCTTCCCTCTCCACCCATTTGTCTCGGGGCACATGTTCTACTACGGCCTGGATTTCCACGATCTGGCCCCGAATTTCGTCCTCAACATCTCGGCGTTTATCGTCATGTGCGAGGCTTTCCTCTGCATCTGCCCCCAATTCGGCCTATGGCTCAAGACTTTCAATGTCAAGCCAAAGGTGGTGCGCGGCAACCAGGCGGAGTGCGGAGGCGCCATGGTGGGCAAGATGCCCAACGTCCTATGGCTCGAGGGCTCCTTTGTGGAGACCCTAAAGGGGTGGCAATCGGGGTGGTTTTACATCACCGAGCCACACGACCCCGAATGGGTCGCAGCCCCCGAGTTCCGATCCGGACCCCCTACGCGGCTCACGTCCTGGAAAGAGACGGGCCTGTCGTGGGGCAACAAAGGAGAGGTGACTGGACTACAAACATGCATCCAAACCCTGGTGAACAAGCAGCTCAAGCTTGTCAACGTAGTCCAGGTTATGCTCATCCGCCGGATCCTCCCGTGTCGACAACGGGTTTTCAACCTGTGGGAGTTCAACCCGACGCAACACCGAACTCTGAGCAGGCTTTTCGACATGACGTACGAAGATGCCTGGAAGGCGCTATTCAAGGGCGCCGAGGCTCCCGCATCCGCTACTGAGGATCGCGGATTCAGCACGCAGCGTCACGCTAGTGCGGTAAGCTATTTTTACCTTTTACAGGGTATTAGTTTTTCATAGTTTGACTCTATGTGGGATCTAAGCTCCCTTACCTTTGACAGGATTGGCAGGCGAAGTCCCGACAGATCAACTGTCCAGCTCCTTTGCCCGAAGACCCAGCTGATGCTCGCTTGGCGAAGCTGCTGGTTCCGGCACCCTATGTGGTGCCGGAGAAGAAGGCCACGGGGGCTCGAAAGAGTGCCCGGTGCCTGGTGGTGTCGGATTCATCATCCGACGACTCCGAGAAGCACTCCTCCCGTGAAGACGAGGGGGAGGAAGAAGAAGCCTCTCCCCCTCCAGCGGGGGGAGGAAAGAAAAGGAAGGCCGCCCCAACTAGGGAGGCCGAAGGGTCCAAGAAGGGGAAAACCCTTCCTCCGGACTACTCCACCAATGCTGACGACGACGGAGAGGAGTGGCCGCTCAGGGCCAAGCCCCTGGCAAAATCGTAAGTATCCGGATACCAGAGTAATTCATGGTATTCCTTTATTGCACAGCTTTTCCTTATGTCGAATATAATTATGCAGTCCGCCCAAGGCCGGGCTCGACGAATCGTCGAGCGGCTCCCTGGATTCGTCGGACGTGAATTCACTTCCGCCCGCTACCTCCCCCCGCCCTACGGACGACGGCGAGGTGGCGTCCCAACAGGTTCCAAGCCAGGAGAGGGTGGTCCTGGAGGAGCCGCAAGGCAACCTCCCGGACTCCAGGAGTAAAGGGGATAGATCCCCCCAAGGCTCCAGGTCCGGCTTTGAGCCGGACACCGCGCCGGAACCTTCAACGGTTCCGGACTCCGGTAGGCAGCCTCCTTCCAAGAGGAGCAAGCCTACCGAGCCGGTGACCTCCGTCCAACCGAAGGCACCGGACAATTTGCTGGAGGTGCTTAACGGCGCCTCCATCGATGAGGAGCACCGCACTGTTATGATTGCGGTGATCCAGAAGGTTCAGTCCGCCAAGAGCGGACTGACTGAAGCCTGTGCCAGCCTTTTAACAGGCTTTGAGGTAAGTAAAAAATATGTAAAAATATTACCGCATAGACAGTAGTCCCTGATGCTCTGTTTGGCGTTCGGAAAGAAAAGCCGAATAGAGGATCTAATAAAATTCGCAGGAGTCTAAAATAAAGAGTCAATATGCGTATGCAGGCTTCACTACTAGCGACCGCCGCACTAACTGCGGAGGTGGGAACGCTGAAGCGGGGCCTCGAGCGGTCCGAGCAAGAGATCGTCCTTGCCAAGCAACAGCTCGAGGAGAAGGAAGGTAAGAGATACCTTATAGAAATATATAAAAGGTGCAATTGCAAAAAATGACAGGATTAACATGGCTATTGTAGGGGCCACGACTGAGGTGGTGACCCTTAAGCAAGCGCTGTCCGAGGCCGAGGAGAGGGCGGCCACGGAGCGCACCGAGCGGGAGAAGTATGAGGCCCAGGTTGGCGAGGTGCGGCAAGATCTCCAGGCTCTCATGAAAAAACATGAGAGTTTGGAGCTTGACTCAAAGACGCTAGCGTCCGAGCTCGCGGCAGCCATTGAAAGTGCCAAGTCTGCCAAGGCCGAAGCCCAAAAGGCCGTCCAGGAGGTGGATGCGATGAAAAAGATAGCGGCGGGTAAGGCATTCTTTATGCAAAGCAAACATGTAAAAGTGATTTACTTGTTACTTACCCGAATCCGGAGCTCTCCAGGAGCATTCGCAGATTTGCCCCGTAGTGTGTCTGATGCCGCCGCATTCTACCAAGCCGAGGAGGGCAGCTCGACGGAGAAGGTGTTCTGGTCTCAGTATGCTGAGGCCGGACACCCTATGCCCCTGAGCGACCAGCTGAAGCAGCTGGTCGAGCTCCACAAGGTGGCCGAACAGGCCATGAAGGGCCTCATAGTTCGGCTGTGGCCTGGAGAGGCTCTGCCTGGGAGCTACTTCGGGCTGGTGCGGCGGCTGGTGGAGGCCTGTCCAAGGCTTGAAGTCATCAAGCGCTCCGTCTGTATCAAAGGTGCCCGTAGGGCCATTGCCCGCGCTAAGGTGCACTGGGGCAAGTTGGATGCTGAGAAGCTTGTGAAGGACGGGCCACCGCCGGGGAAAGAGCATCGCAAGCCCGAGATGTATTATGAGGGCATTCTGAAGGGTGCCCGCCTTATGGCGGATGAATGTTCTAGGGATGTAATTTTTGAGTAAACTCACTCGTTTTGTCCTGTGCGCTGAAAACTTGTTCATATGCGCTAAGCAATGCTTTTTGAATTTAAAATATTACCTTCTGTGCGACTGTTTATCAAATTTGAGAGATGGCGAGTCGTCGGCTTCTGCCCCCATGCCACTAGTGCTCTTTTTCCCATTTTTGGGTCCTTCAAGGGAGGCGCTCAGCACAACGAACAAGGCAATCGGACTATAATGCTTGAACACTCTCACTTAGCCATAGAATTCTATAATTTTAAATTACGGCGAAGCCCCTAGTATTCGGAAAACCGAGTTCGGGGCGCTATCCACGCCTAGGCCGGACAAAGCCGACTCCTCGCTCTAAGCGGCATAAGTCTTGAAGGACTCGAGAAACCTCTCGAACAGCGACCAGCTCTCACTTCATCATGACAGTCAGTTTTAGCTTTCTCTACCGAGGTACTTAGCCCAGCTCAACTGGGGCACAATCGCAGTAGTTCTCCTAGTGCTACCTTAGCCGATATAGCGGAACGTAAGGCACCAAAACATAGGAGCCGGGCAAACCCAACTATTGACCCAAGACATGATTCGGTGCCGATGCATATAATGCTATAAGTTCGGGGTGCCGCACTTGTGAAAGTGTTCGGACTTCTCACACCATATTGAGGGGCACTAGCTAAAGCCCCTGGCGTATTGGCCGTACCAAAGTGTACGGGTGCAACATGTCGTTAATGAACATATACTTGTGAAAAAGAGTAATGCAAAAATAGACAAAAGCTATGCATTGTTTATTAAAAAAGGCTGCGATCAAAGCAGAACGATACAAATAGTGCGATGAGTTAAAGGTTGCACTATTTAACATGTCCTTTTCAAGGGCAGGCTGCGGAACGGTATGCGAAAAGGTATACTGCTCGTGATAGAGACCACCTGGGAGTTCCATAGTGCGGCATAGCTCTCTGCTTCCCTGGTTCTTGTATCGTTTGTGCGGCAATTGTACAGCCGGACAGGTCTTCCAAAGTATGGAGTCCTGAAAATAAGAGAAAATGAAGAAATCGGCAGCCCCTAGTGCGGTTTAAGCTGTGTTTCGGGCGTGCCATGATGGTGCCCCTCCCCCTGTGCCCATGGTATTTCCAGAGCGTAGTTATGTACGCGGAGCACTGTTTTCGCTATTTCGTGAGGGCTGGGGTTGGGGCCGCATTGCTACGCTTGTTCGAAACGTGCCAGACGGTCTTGTTGTAGGTTACTCTGGGCGCGCCTGAAGGTGTCCGGACGTTTAGTAGCCGGACTGGAGAATTGCCTTGAAAGGCTGCTTTGCACTTCTGCTGCGAGAGCCGCCGTATGCTCCTCCGTTCGGAGAGAGCGTTCGGTGTTTCCATTGACCGTAATGACGCCTCGAGGGCCTGGCATCTTGAGCTTAAGGTATGCATAGTGCGGTACCGCATTGAACTTGGCAAACGCGGTTTGCCCAAGCAGCGCATGATAGCCACTTCGGAACGGGACTATGTCGAAGATTAACTCCTCGCTTCGGAAATTATCTGGAGATCCGAAGACCACTTCAAGTGTAACTGAGCCTGTACAGTTGGCCTCTACACTTGGTATGATGCCTTTAAAGGTCGTTTTAGTGGGTTTAATCCTCGAAAGATCGATGCCCATTTTTCGCACTGTACCCTGATAAAGCAGGTTCAGGCTGCTGCCGCCGTCCATAAGGACTCTAGTGAGGTGAAATCCGTCAATAATTGGGTCTAGAACCAATGCGGCGAATCCGCCGTGATGGATGCTAGTGGGGTGGTCCCTTCGTTCAAAAGTGATCGGGCAGGAGGACCATGGGTTGAACTTTGGGGCGACTGGCTCCATCGTGTATACGTCCCTTAACGCATGCTTCCACTCCCTCTTGGGGATGTGGGTTGCGTATATCATGTTCACCGTCCGCACTTGTGGGGGAAAACCCTTCTGTGCACTGTTGTTCGGTGGCCGGGGCTCCTCCTCGTCATCGCTATGCAACCCCTTGTCACTATTTTCGGCATTTAACTTGCCTGCCTGCTTGAACACCCAACAGTCCCTGTTGGTGTGATTGGCTGGCTTTTCGGGGGTGCCATGTATCTGGCACAAGCGGTCGAGTATTCGGTCCAAACTAGATGGGCCCGGAGTATTTCTTTTGAATGGCTTTTTCCGCTGACCGGATTTAGAGCCTCTGAATCCGACATTAACTGTTGTATCCTCAGTATTGTCACTGTTAATGTGGCGCTTTTGCTTGTTGTGACGCGACCTGCCACTGTTGTCCTTGGTATCCGGATTACCAGGGTTCTTGGTCAAGTTATTGCTATGAGCCAGCCAGCTGTCTTCTCCCACGCAAAAGCAGGTCATAAGCGTCGTGAGTGCTGCCATAGATTTCGGCTTTTCCTGTCCAAGGTGCCGGGCAAGCCACTCGTCACGGATGTTATGCTTGAAGGCTGCTAGGGCCTCTGCGTCCGGACAGTCGATGATTTGATTTTTTCTTTGTTAGGAACCGTGTCCAGAATTGCCTGGCCGACTCCTCTGGCTGCTGAATTATGTGGCTTAGGTCATCGGCGTCTGGTGGTCTCGCAAATAAGTGCCCTGGAAGTTGTCGAGGAATGCGGCTTCCAGGTCCTCCCAACAACCAATTGATTCTGCTGGCAAGCTGTTAAGCCAATGCCGAGCTGGTCCTTTAAGTTTGAGTGGGAGGTATTTGATGGCGTGTAGATCATCGCCGCGGGCCATGTGGATATGAAGGAGATAATCCTCGATCCATACTGCAGGATCTGTTGTGCCATCGTGTGATTCAATGTTTACGGGTTTGAAACCCTCGGGGATTCCATTAATTCATCTGTGAAGCATAGTGGGTGTGTGGCGCCTCTGTACCGGGCTATATCCCGACGTAGCTCAAATGAGCTTTGTCTATTGTGTTCGGCCCGGCCGGATTTACTATATCCGGCGTGACGATTATCGTCTCATGCCGTGGGGCGCCCGCGCGATCTGTAGATCGATCTTGTTTGCCTTGCCTTGTCCTCCAATATATCTCGCAGGTCAGACACATTTTCCCGTGCCTTGGTAGTTTTCGAGCGGCGTCTGGGTGCGACTTGAGTGGAGGCCCGAGAGGCCTCTCTATCGCGGCCGCGGGGTGGCCGGTCGGCCGCATCATGCGCTGGTGATGTAGGTTTAGGTGCTTCCTCCTCTAATCGGGGTAGCAACCTGCGCTTTGGGTAGCTCTTGGAGGGGTGTTCGAGTTCCTACTCTTCGGCCGCAAGGACTTCGGTCCATCTGTCAGCTAGCAAATCTTGATCAGCTCGAAGCTGTTGCTGTTTTTCCTTGAGGCTGCTCGCCGTGGCCATAAGCCGACGTTTGAAATGCTCTTGTTCGATGGGATCCTCCGGAACGACGAATTCGTCGTCGTCGAGGCTTGCCTCGTCTTCGGAGGGAGGCATGTACTTATCGTCCTCGATCTCTCTGTCTGCCGCTCTCTCATGAGGGCTGGCTTCTCCATCCTCCTGTGCTGAATCTTGCTGGAGGGGGTTTTCTTCGGCACTGTCCGGAGTGTTATTATCTCATGTGCTGGAATCACCGTTTTTGCTGTGGCGGGATTTAGAGCGGCGCCGCTGACGCCGGCGCTTAGGCTGTTTCTTGGAGGGGTCGTCCTCCGCTGTTCCATCGCCATCGCCTTCTTTTGGGTGTCCACCATGTATATGTCATATGACGAGGTGGCTTTCCAGTGCCCTATAGGCGCTGGTTCTTGATCGTCTCCTGCATGGGCGTCCATACCGTCGATGTCTTCGGAGTCGAAGTCGAGCATGTCGGTTAAATCATCGACAGTGGCTACGAAGTGGGTGGTGGGTGGGCTTTGAATTTCTTCATCATCCGTATCCCAACCTTGTTGACCATAATCCGGCCAGGGCTCTCCTGATAAATAGAGAGACTTTAGTGAATTCAGAATATCGCCGAAGGGCGAGTGCTGAAAGATGTCCGCGGCGGTGAACTCCATGTCACGGGCCTCGCAGAGGACAGGGCTGGTATTCGGCTCGATCGCCGTAGAGATTACAGCCCCCGAGGCGGTGTCCAACCACCCATCCTCGATCGGCGCAGTTGGCTCCGAACTAAGGGTCGGAGCTGATGCGGGTGCGGCCTCCAGGGCACTTTTCGGCGGCAGAGCTAGATCATGCCCATCGTGGCAGTACGGCGCGCTCGGCTGTGGCTCGAATCCGTCGATGATCAAGTCCCCACGGATGTCAGCTGTGTAGTTCAGACTTCCAAATCTGATCTGATGGCCAGGGGCGTAGCTTTCGATCTGCTCCAGATGGCCAAGTGAATTGGCCCGCAGTGCGAAGCCGCCGAAGACGATGATCTGTCCGGGGAGAAAAGTCTCACCCTGGACGGCGTCGTTGTTGATGATCGGAGGAGCCATCGGGCCTAAAAGCGACGACACATAGGAACTCCCAATGAAAGCACCAATGTCGGTGTCAAAACCGGCGGATCTCGGGTAGGGGGTCCCGAACTGTGCGTCTAGGCGGATGGTAACAGGAGACAAGGGACACGATGTTTTTACCCAGGTTCGGGCCCTCTCGATGGAGGTAAAACCCTACTCCTTCTTGATTAATATTGATGATATGGGTAGTACAAGAGTAGATCTACCACGAGATCAAAGAGGCTAAACCCTAGAAGCTAGCCTGTGGTATGATTATTGTTCGTCCTATGGACTAAAACCCTCCGGTTTATATAGACACCGGAGAGGGCTAGGGTTACACAGAGTCGGTTACAATGGTAGGAGATCCAAATATCCATATCGCCAAGCTTGCCTTCCACGCCAAGGAAAGTCCCTTCCGGACACGGGACAGAGTCTTCAATCTTGTATCTTCATAGTCCAGGAGTCCTGCTGAAGGTATAGTCCGGCTATCCGGACACCCCCTAATCCGGGACTCCCTCAATATTCTTCCTAAAAATTACGTTCCCGAAGGTTTCATTCCGTTTGGACTCCGTTTGATATTCCTTTTCTGCGAAACTCTGAAATAGGCAAAAAACAACAATTCTGGGCTGGGCCTCCGATTAATAGGTTAGTCCCAAAAATAATATAAAAGTGAATAATAAAGCCCAATAATGTCCAAAGCAGAAGATAATATAGCATGGAGCAATCAAAAATTATAGATACGTTGGAGATGTATCAAGCATCCCCAAGCTTAATTCCTGCTCATCCTCGAGTAGGTAAATGATAAAAACAGAATTTTTGATGCGGAGTGCTACTTGGCATAATTTCAATGTAATTCTTCTTAATTGTGGTATGAATATTCAGATCCGAAAGATTCAAGACAAAAGTTTAATATTGACATAAAAAATAATAATACTTCAAGCATACTAACAAAGCAATTATGTCTTCTCAAAATAACATGACCAAAGAAAGTTATCCCTACAAAATCTTATAGTCTGGCTATGCTCTATCTTCTTCACACAAAATATTTACATCATGCACAACCCCGGTTTCAGCCAAGCAATTGTTTCATACTTTAGAATTTTCAAACTTTTCAACTTTCACGCAATACATGAGTGTGAGCCATGGACATAGCACTATATGTGGAAAAGAATATGGTGGTTGTGGAGAAGACAAAAAGGAGAAGATAGTCTCACATCAACTAGGCGTGTCAACGGGCTATGGAGATGCCCATCAATAGATATCAATGTGAGTGAGTAGGGATTGCCATGCAACGGATGCACTAGAGCTATAAGTATATGAAAGCTCAACAAAAGAAACTAAGTGGGTGTGCATCCAACTCGCTTGCTCACGAAGACCTAGGGCATTTTGAGGAAGCCCATCATTGGAATATACAAGCCAAGTTCTATAATGAAAAATTCCCACTAGTAAATAAAAGTGAAAAAATGAGAGACTCTCTATCATGAAGATCATGGTGCTACTTTGAAGCACAAGTGTGGTAAAAGGATAGTAACATTGTCCCTTCTCTCTTTTTCTCTCATTTTTTATTTGTATTTGGGCCTTTTCTCTTTTTTTGGCCTCTTTTTTTTCGTCTGGAGTCTCATCCGGACTTGTGGGGGAATCATAGTCTCCATCATCCTTTTCCTCACTTGGGACAATGCTCTAAAAATGAAGATCATCACACTTTTATTTTCTTACAAATCAACAATTACAACTCGATACTTAGAAAATAATATGAGTCTATATGAATGCCTCCGGCGGTGTACCGGGATATGCAATGAATCAAGAGTGACATGTATGAAAGAATTATGAACGGTGGCTTTGCCACAAATACGATGTCAACTACATGATCATGCTAAGCAATATGACAATGATGGAGCGTGTCATAATAAACGGAACGGTCGAAAGTTGCATGACAATATATCTCGGAATGGCTATGGAAATGCCATGATAGGTAGGTATGGTGGCTGTTTTGAGGAAGGTTTATGGTGGGTGTATGATACCGACGAAAAGTGCGTGGTATTAGAGAGGCTAACAATGGTGGAAGGAAGAAAAGTGCGTATAATCCATGGACTCAACATTAGTCATAAAGAACTCATATACTTATTGCAAAAATCTACAAGTTATGAAAGAAAAGTATTACGCGCATGCTCCTAGGGGAAGGGTTGGTAGGAGTTAACCATCGCACGATCCCGACCTCCACACATAAGGAAGACAATCAATAAATATATCGTGCTCCAACTTCATCACATAACAGTTCACTATACGTGCATGCTACGGGAATCACAAACTTTAACACAAGTATCTCTCAAATTCACAACTACTCAACTAGCATGACTCTAATATCACCATCTTTATATCTCAAAACAATTATCAAGCGTCAAACTTTTCTTAGTATTCAACACACTCATAAGAATTCTTACAAATCTTGTATGCCTAGCATATTAGGATTACTAGTCGTCAACCCGTGCACCTGCACGGTCTAGCAATTTCAATATTTAATATAACAAAGTTGTGAAAATTAAAAATGTCAAACAATAATAATATGAATATGTTGATGTAGATTATTATTATAACACATGCATGTAAGTTCAGTGGTCGCTCGGGGTCGCTTGTCATCCCGTGCGGAACCTGACTTTGGGATGTTTGTGGTTTGCCGATGGCCATGCTGGTGGGAGAGGGCACATGTTGGTGAAGGCCTGAAGGGGATATCCTTCACTGAGAAAAACTTCTGGGGGGCATCGATTGGAGAGGAGGATCAAAGGAAAGGAGTCAGCAGTCATTTATAGGAGTTGAGGGAGATATTTTTCCTTTTACTTTGAGGAAGAGATGTGTTTGCTTTTTGCTTTTTACATGAACAGTTTTCCCTGTTTTAGTGCGAAGAGGATTTTATGGTCATCACACAGATCTTTATTGACTTACATGGCAAACAAATTATCAAACTCATCCTAGATCCACGATAAGAGCAAACATGCGTCCTGAGTATAGAGAAGACTAACCAATCTAGTTGTTTTGAATCTTGTATTCTCCCTGGGCCAAGAGAAATGTAGTCTTTTTTGGAAGTATGCAGACATCTATGCTTGTGTTTCTTAGGGCCATAATGAGAATAAAGACGGACCTCACGCCCGCCAAACCAAATGTTGGGCGTGACTCTGGCGATGCATGGGTGTGGAGGGAACGTCTACCCTTTGGAAAAGCACCTGCCATCGTTGCACCCTGAGACTCAGGCCACTGGATATATAAAAAATGGGATGGAAGCCGACAGAGTTTGAGATGGTCTGCATCGACGAACCATCGGCGCACCCCCTTCAGAGCATCATCCATCGCGAGTGGCATGGAAACTGAGAAGATTGAATGAATCTCCCGTCGAATATGAATTTAAAAATTAATTTCCTTATTTTTATTGTAGTGCCCTCTTATCCGATCAAATCTCTACAACTTTCTATGTGTCCATTCTTTGTTTCCACATGCATATAAAAGTTCCAAGGATGCAATATCTGGTTGATGAATAAATATTGTCTCCCATTACTGAAGGACGCCCTTATATATTTTTTGTTTTCAACCACGTTACAATGGACGTACTTTTTTTTGCAGGGATTCAATGGCCATACATGCAGCCCTTATTTGTTTGCATGGACCCTCGTATTGTTTTTATACACATATATTTATACATGGACACATTTGTCTGTAAACGTATGTGCAGGGGGAGTACTGTTTGTTCTATCACGTCGGGCTTTTTCCCCAAAAAAATCATGTCGGACTTTTTTTCTTAAAAGAAACATATCACGCCAGAATTAAATCATGCATGTTGTATGACTTGTACCATGGATGGACTCTCCAACATGCGTACTTATCCTGTTGCACTAAAATCACGCACGACTTGTAGCATTTTTTTTTACGGAATCACAAATCGTACCATATATGGACTCCCTTATTCTAGCGTGCAGACATGCTAAAGCACTCATTATGGACTTGCTCTGTTTTTAATTTATCACGCCAGACTTAAATCACATCTTACGATCAGCATCTCTGCTGATGGAAAAAAATCACTTACAACGTGAACATCTTTTTTTTGGAGGATACGATCGATGCTTTCTTTGTTTTACTTCACGGGAGAAGATTGGAGTTTGAAGGGTAATCAAACGGGTCTGCTCTCCTATTTTATTTCCTTTTCATTGCTAGATTTTTTTATGGAAGAATGCTATCATTTTTTTAGGCAACGTGGGATGCAATCTTTGTTTTGCTTCACCAAAACGTGGCAGGAGTCCTTTTTTGGACCATGTGTTACGTAAGTTTCTTTTTCATCTCTGGCGTTAATTATTTAATCCAACGGTGCAATTAGTTTCAATGATGTGGATTAATGAGAAGGCTTTAATGGTGCCTCCAATTAGTAAATATATAAGATAAGATTTAAGCAAATTACCATGCTAGACTCTCAGAATAATCTAAGTGAAGCATGAGAGATCAATATTTCTATAAAACAAATCCATCATCGTGCTCTAAAAGATATAAGTGAAGTACTGGAGCAAAACTATATAACTCAAAAGATAAAAGCGAAGGACATAGAGTATTCTAACAAATTGCAAATCATGTATGGCTCTCTCAAAAGGTGTGTACATCAAGGATGATTGTGGTAAACAAACGGCCAAGGCTCAAATAATACAAGACGCTCCAAGCAAAACACATATCATGTGGTGAATAAAAATATAGCTCCAAGTAAAGTTGCCGATGGAAGTAGACGAAAGAGGGGATGCCTTCCGAGGCATCCCCAACCTTTAGCTTTTAGGTGTCCTTAGATTATCTTGGGGTTCCATGTGCATCCCCAAGCTTTGGCTCTTGCCACTCCTTGTTCCATAATCCATCAAATCTTTCACCCAAACCTTGAAAACTTCACAACACAAAACTCAACAGAAAATCTCATAAGCTCCGTTAGCGAAAGAAAACAAAACACCACTTCAAGCTACTATAATGAACTCATTCTTTATTTATATTGGTGTTAAAATTACTGTATTCCAACTTCCCTATGGTTCATAAACTATTTTACTAGCCATAGAATCATCAAAATAAGCAAACAACACACGAAAAATATAATCTGTCAAAAATAGAACAGTCTGTAGTAATCTGTAACTAACGCAAACTTCTGGAACGTGAAAACTTCAGCCAAATTAGGAAGTTCTATATATTTTTTTATTGATCTACAGCAAAAAGAATCAACTAAAAAGCACGTTCCTGTGATTTATGAAAACTAATCTCGTGCGCACAAAGTTTCTGTTTTCTGCAGCAGAATCAAAATAACGATTACCGTAGGTTATCCTAACGGTTTTACTTGGCACAAACACTAATTAAAACACAAAAACGAATCTAACAAGAGTCTAGACGAATTATTTATTTCTAAACAGAAGCAAAAAGAAAAAAACTAAAATAAAATTGGGTTTCCTCCCAACAAGCGTTATCGTTTAACGCCCCTAGCTAGGCATAATAGCAAGGATAGATCTAGGTATTGCCTTCTTTGGTGGGCAACCCATAAGTGGCTCTCATGACAGATTCATATGATAATTTTATTTTCTTTCTAGGGAAGTTTTCCATGCCTCTCCTCAACGGAAATTGGAATCTAATATTCCCTTCCTTCATATCAATAATTGCACCAATCGTTCTAAGAAAAGGTCTACCAAGAATAATAGGGATTAAGGAGTGCAATCTATATCAAGAACGATAAAATCTACGGGCACATAGTTCCTATTTGCAACAATAAGAACATCATTAATTTTTCTCATAGGTTTTTTAATAGTGGAGTCTGCAAGGTGCAAATTTAAAGAGCAATCATCAAGTTCATGGAAACCTAGCAAATCGCACAAAGCTTTCGGAATCGTGGAAGCACTAGCACCCAAATCACACAAAGCATAACACTCATGACCTTTAATTTTAATTTTAATAGTAGGTTCCCACTCATCATAAAGTTTTCTAGGGATAGAAACTTCCAACTCAAGTTTTTCTTCAAAATATTGCATCAAAGCATCAACGATATGTTTAGTAAACGCTTTACACTACTAGGAAAACGGCTATAGATGAAATGGACACTAATGGTGCACCACATGTGTGGTGCGCCATTAGTATATAGCAATGGCGCACCACATACAGGTACGCCATTAGAAATATATTACTAATGGCGCACCTGGTGTGCGGTGCGCCACTAGAAGTTTCGAAAAAAAATAAAAAACAAATTTGGTACTAATGGCGCACCGTGGGTGTGGTGCGCCATTACTAGTTGACATAGTAATGGCGCACCACACCCACGGTGCGCCATTAGAAGTTTTGAAAAAAAGTAAAAAAAAATTGTTAGTAATGGCGCACCAGTGGACAGTGCGCCATTACTAGTTAAACTAGTAATGGCGCACTGTCCACTGGTGCGCCATTACTAAGTTTTTTTCAAAAAAATTCAAAAAAAAATTCAAATTTTTTTATATTTTTTTCATAACTAGTAATGGCGCACCGTGGGTGTGGTGCGCCATTACTAGTTTAACTACTAATGGCGCACCACCCCACAGTGCGCCATTACTAGTTTGCCCGGCTTCCACCGAATGCACCCCCCCTGGACCGCCTTTTTATTTTAAAAAATGATAAAAATGTCAAAAAAATAAAAGAAAATAAGTTTCCCATGTCATATGTGGTCTAGTTGTTTGGAAAATTTACAAATATAAATTTCGACTTTATTTGCAAAATCTCTCTGGAAATTTGTAAAATGGGCATAACTTTTGCATACGAACTCGGATTAAAAAGTTTTATATATGAAAAATCATCTACTCGAAAAGTTACGTCCGAATTTTTTTGAACCCCGTTAAAAATTTTCAAAATCCCCAAAAACCTAACACAAAAAAAGTTACGGGGCTTTTCAAGATCTAGAGGTTTTGAATTTTTTTTTCAAAAAATGATACGTAATATGACCAGGAAGTTTGAAATATTTTTCAAAATTTCGTCATAGTCATGAACATGAACAAAGTCCTAGACATCAACAAGGTATAATAGGATTGATATGCTAGATATATCAACAAGTGCGTGTGAAGTGAGCTGTTGCTGGGGTTGGATAGAACTCTGAAGTTAAGCGTGCTTGGGATGGAGTAGTGTGAGAATGGGTGACCTTTCGGGAAGTTTGACCATGTAGTGTTATTCGACCTAAGATTAAGCATATTGACCCGAGATTAAGCCATAGTGACCTGAGATTAAGAAAAAAACGAAAAAAAATTGAATTTTTTAAAAAAAATTCAGAAAAAAAAATTTGAAAAAAAATTGTTACTAATGGCGCACTTCTATGTGGTGCGCCATTAGTATACCAGATACTAATGGCGCACCGTGGGCCATACTAATGGCGCACCAGCGGTGTGCCATTAGAATACCAGATTCTAATGGCGCACCACAGGTGCGCCATTAGAAAAAAAAATTCTAATGGCGTGATGCTAATGGCGCACCGGTAGTGCGCCATTAGTAGGCAAAACCGGTGCCCCATTAGTAGGCCTTTTCCTAGTAGTGTTATTTTGACTATAAGCATGAGGAGAATTGAGCACGGATTGCAACAAGAAAATACAATCTATCAAAGAGCAATTTTCATAATTAAATTCCTTGAAATCCATAATAGTGGGTTTAACATCTAGGGTTTTGATTTCTTCAATCCCACTTTTGTCAATTTTAGCATCAAGATCTAAAAACTCCGAATTTTTGGAACGTCTTCTAGGTAAAGGTAAATCATCTTTAGTCCCATTTTATCTTCAGTGACCTGAGATTAAGAAAAAAACGAAAAAAAATTGAATTTTTTTTTAAAAAAAATTCAGAAAAAAAAATTTGAAAAAAAATTGTTACTAATGGCGCACTTCTATGTGGTGCGCCATTAGTATACCAGATACTAATGGCGCACCGTGGGCCATACTAATGGCGCACCAGCGGTGCGCCATTAGAATACCAGATTCTAATGGCGCACCACAGGTGCGCCATTAGAAAAATAAATTCTAATGGCGTGATGCTAATGGCGCACCGGTAGTGCGCCATTAGTAGGCAAAACCGGTGCGCCATTAGTAGGCCTTTTCCTAGTAGTGTTATTTTGACTATAAGCATGAGGAGAATTGAGCACGGATTGCAACAAGAAAATACAATCTATCAAAGAGCAATTTTCATAATTAAATTCCTTGAAATCCATAATAGTGGGTTTAACATCTAGGGTTTTGATTTCTTCAATCCCACTTTTGTCAATTTTAGCATCAAGATCTAAAAACTCCGAATTTTTGGAACGTCTTCTAGGTAAAGGTAAATCATCTTCAGTCCCATTATTATCAAGATTCATATTACAAAACAAAGATTTAATATGGGACACATCAATAACTTTTAGATTTTCATCTTTACTTCCATAGGAATTAGAAGAACACGCTTTCATAAAGCAATCTTTCTTAGCACGCATCCTAGCGGTTCTTTCTTTGCACTCATCAATGGAAATTTTCATGGCTTTGAGAGACTCATTGATATCATGCTTAGGTGGAATAGATCTAAGTTTCAAAGAATCAACATCGAGAGAAATTCTATCAATGTTTCTAGCCAATTCATCAACTTTAGGCAAATTTTCTTCAAGCAAAGCATTGAAATTCTTTTGCGAATTCATAAACTCTTTCACACTATTCTCAAATTCAGAGGGCATCTTATTGAAATTTCCATAAGAGTTGTTGTAGGAATTACCATAATTATTAGAGGAATTACTAGGAAACGGCCTAGGATTAAAGTTCCCTCTATACGCGTTGTTGCCAAAATTATTCCAACCAACAAAATTCACATCCATAGATTCATTATTATTCTCAATCAAAGTAGACAAAGGCATATCATTAGGATCCGAAGAAACACTTTTAGTAGCAAATAATTTCATAAGTTCATCCATGTTTCCACTCAAAACATTAATTTCTTCTATTGCATGCACTTTTTTATTAGTATTTCTTTCGGTGTGCCATTGAGAATAATTAACCATAATATTATCTAGGAGTTTAGTAGCTTCTCCTAAAGTGATTTCCATAAAAGTTTCTCCCGGGCCAGAATCTAAAAGATTTCTAGAAGCAAAATTCAATCCAGCATAAATTTTTTGGATGATCATCCACAAATTCAAACCATGAGTGGGGCAATTACGTATCATTAATTTCATCCTCTCCCAATCTTGTGCAACATGTTCATGATCAAGTTGCTTAAAATTCATAACATCGTTTCTAAGAGAGATGATTTTAGCGGGAGTGAGGGAGTCCTGGATTAGGGGGTATCCGGACAGCCGGACTATATCCTTTGACCGGACTATTGGACTATGAAGGTACAAGATTGAAGACTTCGTCTTGTGTGCGGATGGGACTCTCCTTGGCGTGGAAGGCAAGCTTGGCGATACGGGTATGAATATCTCCTCCGTTGTAACCGACTTTGTGTAACCCTAGCCTCCCCCGGTGTCTATATAAACCGGAGGGTTTAGTCCGTAGAACAACAATAACCATACCATAGGCTAGCTTCTAGGGTTTAGCCTCTACGATCTCGTGGTAGATAAACTCTTGTACTACTCATATCATCAACATCAATCAAGCAAGAAGTAGGGTATTACCTCCATCGAGAGGGCCCGACCCTGGGTAAACATCGTGTCCCCTACCTCCTATTACCATCCGCCTTAGACGCACAGTTCGGGACCCCCTACCCGAGATCCGCCGGTTTTGACACCGACATTCGTGCTTTCATTGAGAGTTCCACTGTGCCGTTGCCGTAAGGCTTGACGGCCCCTTCGATCATCGGTAAAGATGCAGTCCAGGGTGAGGTCTTCCTCCCCAGACAGATCTTTGTATTCGGCGGCTTCGCACTGCGGGCCAACTCGCTTGGCCAGCTGGAGCAGACCGAGAGCTACGCCCCTGGCCACCAGGTCAGGTTTGGGAACTTGAATTACACTGCCGATATCCGCGGAGACTTGACCTTCGACAGATTCGAGCCCATGCCAGGTGTGCCGCACAACTACGACGAGCATGATGTAGCTCTGCCAGCAACCACTCCGGCCTTCAATCCAGAACAGATTGCGCCATCCAAGGACGGGCGGATAGACCCTGCCTTGGAGGCGGCAACCTCAGTGGCGATAGAGCCGTGACACCAAACCACTGGACTCGTCTCCGGCCATGGACTCTGAACCGTCTGCGCACGTGCCTATCGAATCCGATTGGGCGCCGATCACGGAGTTCACCTCCGCGGATATCTCTCAGCACTCGCCCTTTGGCGATGTACTAAACTCATTAAAGTCTCTCTCCCTGTCAGGAGAACCTTGGCCGAACTATGTCCGGCTAGAATGGGATGCGGATGACGAAGAAATTCACTCCCCACCCACCACCCACTTAGTAGCCACTGTCGATGATTTAACCGACTTGCTTGACCTCGACTCCGAAGACATCGATGGTATGGACAACGATGAAGGAGACGAACAAGAACCACTGCCCACGGGGCACTGGACCGCCACCTCATCATATGATATATATATGGTGGACACACCCAAAGAAGGCAATGTCAACAAGACAGCGGAGGATGACCCCTCCAAGAAGCAACCCAAGTGTCGACGTCAGCGGCGCCGCTCTAAGTCTCCCCACAGCAATAGCGGTGATACCGGCACAGGAGATAACAGTACTCCGGACAGTGCCGAAGATGATGACAATCCCCTCCAGCACGACCTAGAGCCGGAGAATGAACAAGCCAGCCCTCCTAAGAGAGCGGCAGAGGGAGAAGCGGAGGATGACAATTACATGCCTCTCTCCGAAGACGAAGCGAGCCTCGACGATAAAGAATTTGTCGTGCCTGAGGATCCCGTCGAGCAGGAGCGCTTTAAGCGCCGGCTTATAGCCACATCAAATAGCCTGAAGAAAAAACATCAACAGCTTCGAGCTGATCAGAATCTGCTAGTAGACAGATGGACTGAAGTCCTTGCGGCCGAGGAATACGAACTCGAACGCCGCTCCAAGGGTCACCCAAAGCGCAGGTTGCTACCCCGACTTGAGGAGGAAGCATTGAAACCTACATCACCAGCATATGACGCGGCTGATCGGCCACCTCGTGGCCGAGACGGAGAGGCATTTCAGCCAGAAGTTCAGCCCGCACCCCGCCGCCACTCAAATAAAAATACCAAGGCACTGGGAAACACGCGAGACCTGCAAGACGTATTGGATGATAGGGCAAAACACGCAAGATCGATCTACGGATCACGAGGGAACGCCCCTATGCGGGACGGTGACCGCCACACCGGATACAGTAAAAGCAAATCCGGCGGGCCGAATATAGCAGGCAAGACTCATATGAGTTGCGTCGCGATATAGCCCAGCACAGAGGCGCGGCACACCCCATGTGCTTCACTAACGAAGTAACGGAGCATGAATTCCCAGAGGGTTTTAAACCCGTAAATATCGAATCATATGATGGTACAACAGATCCCGTGGTATGGATCGAGGACTTCCTCCTCCACATCCACATGGCCCGCGGTGATGATCTACATGCCATCAAGTACCTCCCGATAAAACTTAAAGGACCAGCTCGGCATTGGCTGAATAGCTTGCCAGCAGACTCAATTGGCTATTGGGACGATCTGGAAGACGCATTCCTCGACAACTTCCATGGCACTTATGTGCGACCACCAGATGCCGATGACTTGAGCCACATAATTCAGCAGTCACGGGAATCGGCCAGGCAATTCTGGACACGGTTCCTAACCAAGAAAAATCAAATTGTCGACTGTCCGGATGCAGAGGCCTTAGCGGCATTTAAGCACAACATCCGTGACGAGTGGCTCGCCCGGCACCTCGGCCAGGAAAAGCCGAAGTCTATGGCAGCCCTCACGACACTCATGACCCGCTTTTGCACGGGAGAGGATAGCTGGCTGGCTCGCAGCAACAACATATCAAGGAACCTTGGCACTTTGGATACCAAGGACAGTAACTGCAGGCCACGTTGCAGCAAACACAAGCGCCGCAACAACGGCGATAACGCCGAGGGTACGGCAGTCAATGCCGGATTCAGAGGCTCTAAACCCGGTCAGCGGAAAAAGCCATTCAAAAGAAGCACTCCGGGCCCATCCAGTTTGGATCACATACTCGATCGGTCGTGTCAAATACACGGCACCCCCGATAAGCCAGCCAATCACACCAACGGAGAATGCTGGGTGTTCAAGCAGGCCGGCAAGTTAAACGCCGAAAACAAGGACAAGGGGCTGGACAGCGATGACGAGGAGGAGCCACGGCCACCGAACACGGGAGGATAGAAGAGGTTCCCCTCGCAAGTGAGGACGGTGAACATGATATACGTAACCCACATCCCCAAGAGGGAACAGAAGCGTGCACTAAGGGACGTATATGCGATGGAGCCCATCGCCCAAAAGTTCAACCCATGGCCCATCACCTTCAATCGCAGGGACCACCCCACTAGTATCCGTCATGGCGGATCTGCCGCATTGGTCTTAGACACCATCATTGACGGATTTCACCTCACTCGAGTCCTTATGGACGGCGGCATCAGCCTGAACCTGCTCTATCAGGATACAGTGCGCAAAATGGGTATAGACCCCTCGAGGATCAAACCCACAAAAACGACCTTTAAAGGCGTCATCCCAGGTGTAGAGGCCCATTGTACGGGCTCAATCACACTAGAAGTGGTCTTCGGATCTCCGGACAACTTCCGAAGCGTGGAGTTAATCTTCGTTATCGTCCCGTTCCGCAGCGGCTATCACGCACTGCTCGGGCAAACCGCGTTTGCAAGATTCAATGCAGTACCGCATTATGCATACCTCAAGCTCAAGATGCCAGGACTTAGGGGGGTCATCATAGTCAATGGAAACACAGAGCGCTCGCTCCGTACGGAGGAGCACACTGCGGCCCTCACAGCGGAGGCACAAAGCAGCCTCTTAAGGCAATCCACCAGTTCGGCGATAAAGCCCCCGGACACCGTCAAGCACGTCCGGAGCAATCTGCAATAGGATCGCCTGGCACGCTCAGAGCTCGCCTAGCAATTCGGCCCCCGCCCTAGCCTCATTGGAACGACAAAATTCGTGCCACGGGTACATAATTACGCATTGAAAATACCATAGGTGTAGGCGGGGGCACGATCACGGCACGTCCTACAATGTGGCTCAATCGCACTAGGGCTTACTACCTTTATCATTCTTTTTCTTTCAGGAATTTAATCTCTGGAAGCCCTATCCGGCAGTACGATTGCCGGACAGATGATACAACATCCAAGGGGGCAGGAAGCTACATCGCGCAATGGAATCTCCAGGTGGTCTATGATAACGAGTGAAATACCTGCTTTAAGATACCAGTCCGCAGCTTGCCCTTGGATGGGACATGTCAAATAGTCCTATTTTTTGCTTACCGCACTACTTGTATCAGTATGCTTCGACGCATTTCTCGAATAAACAATGCATAGCACTAGTCTATTTTCGCATTCTATATTATTTTTTATATATATGTTCATTTATGACAGTCAGCACCCATACACTCTGGTACGGCCAGTACGCCAGGGGCTTTTGTATACCCCATAATACGGCGTGAGAAGTCCGAACACTTTCGACAGTGCGGCAACCCGAACTTATAGCATTATATGCATCAGCTCCGAATCATGTCTTGGGTCAATAGTTGGGTTTGCCCAGCTCCCATGTTTTGGTACCTTATGTTCCGCTATATCGGCTAAGGTAGCATTGGGAGAACTATTGCGATTGTGCCCCAGTTCTTCCGGACGAGCACCTCAGTGGAGAAAGCTAAAACTGACTGTCATGATAAGGCGAGAGCTGGTCACTGTTCGAGAGGTCTCAAGTCCCTAAAGACTTTTTCCGCTTCGGGCAAGGAGTCGGCCTTGTCCGACTTAGGCGTGTATAGCGCCCCAACTTCGGCTTTCCGAATACTAGGGGCTTTGCCAAAATTTAAAATTGCAGACTTCTATGGCTAAGTGAGAGTGATGAAGCATTATAGTCCGATTGCCTGGTTTGTTGCGCTCAGCACCTCCCTCGAATGACCCAAAAATGGGAAAAAGAGTGCTCAGATTTATCCCGAACACGCCAGTACTAGTAGCATGGGGGCAGAAGCCAACGACTAGCCAACTCTCAGATTTTATAAACGGCCGCACAGAAGGTAATATTTTAAATACAAAAGTGTTGCATAACGCACATGAACTAGTTTTCATAATACAGGATCACATGAGCAAGTTCATTCAAAGATTACATCTTTGGTACACTCGTCCGCTACAAGACGGGCACCCTTCAGGACACCCTCATAATACATTTCGGGGTGGCGATGCTCCTTGCCCTGCGGCGGCCCCTCCTTCACCAGCTTCTCGGCGACCATCTTGGCCCAGTGCACCTTCGCACGGGCAAAGGCCCTGCATGCACCTTCGATGCAGACGGACCGCTTTATGACTTCCAGCCGTGGGCACGCATCTACAAGCCGCCTCACCAGGCCGAAGTAGCTGTTGGGAAGGGCATCGCCAGGCCACATCCGGACTATAAGGCCCTTCATGGCCTGTTCGGCCGCCTTATGGAGCTCGACCAGTTGCTTCAGCTGGTCGCTCATGGGGATCGGGTGTTCGGTCCTAGTATACTGAGACCAGAACACCTTCTCCGTCGAGCTCCCCTCCTCGGCCTAGTAGAACTCGGTGGTGTCAGACACACTGCAGGGCAGATCTGCGAACGCCCCTAGAGAGCTCCGAACCCGGGTAACTAAATAGAAATTTTCTTTCACATGCTTGCTTTGCATAATGAATGCCTTACCTGCCGCAATCTTCTTTACCGCCTCAATCTCCTGGAGGGCTTGGGCTTCGGCCTTGGCATGTTTTGCGCTTTCGAGGGCCTTGGCAAGATCGGACTCTCACGTCTTCGATTCAAGCTCCAAGGACTCGTGCTTCTTCACGAGCGCCTGGAGCTCTTGCTGCACCTCGCCTACTCGGGCTTCTTGTCTTTCTCGCTCGAGGCGCTCCTTGGCCGCTTTTTTTTCGGCCTCGTACAGCGCCTGCTTCAGGTTCGCCACTTCGGTCGTGGCCCCTGGCACATCCATGATGATCCTTTTATCTGACAACCAAATCTTTTTTTATATAGACAAGGTATTGCTTACCTTTGTTCTCCTCGAGGTGCCTCTTGGCAAGGCCGAGTTCTTACTTGGACCGCTCGAGGTCCTGCTTCAGTGCGACGACCTCCGCAGTACGTGTGGCAGCGGCCAGCCGTGAAGCGCGCATACGCATATAGACATATTTGGGTTAGACTCCTGCAGTTACTATTTGATCCTTCATTCGGCTTTTCTTCGTGAGCACCGAACAAAGCATCAGGGGCTACTGTCTATGCGGTAATATTTTCCTATATTTTGATTACTCACCTCAAAGCCTGTTAGGAGGCTGGCACAGGGTTCAGTCTGTCCGCTCTTGGCGGACTGAACCTTCTTGATCACCGCACTCATGATAGTGCGGTGCTCTTCGTCGATGGAAGCGCTGCGAAGCACTTCCAACAAGTTGTCCGGTGCCTCTGGATGGACATTGGTCACCGGCACGGGCGGCTTGCCCCTCTTAACAGGGGGCCGCCTGCCGGAGTCCGGGACCACTGGTGGTTCCGGTGCGTTGTTCGGCTGAGGGCCAAACTTGGAGCCTGTGGGAGTCTTGCTCCCTTTGCGCCCAGGGTCCCGAAGGTCGCCTTGAGGCGCCTCCAGGACTACCTCCCCTCGGCTTGTTGCCCTTTGAGACAACACCTCGATGTTGTCCGTAGGGCGAGGGGAGGAGGTGGTCGGAAGTGAATCACTATTCATATCTGACGGGCCCGAAGAACCGTCCGACGAAGATACGTCGATGCGGGCTCGGGACGGACTACATAATCATATTCGGCGTAAGGAGAAGCAGTGCAATAAAAGCATACCATGAATTACTCTGGTATCTGAATACTTACGACTTCGCCAGCGGCTTGTCCCTGGGCAACCACTCGTGTTCGCTATGAGCGGCGGTCGTGGAACAGTCCGGAAGGAGAGTCCTTCCCTACTTGGACCCTTCGGCCTCCTCGGTTGGGGCGGCCTTCCTTTTCCTGTCTCCCCCGGCTAGAGGGGGAGATCCTTCATCTTCCTCCTCCTCGTTTTCACAAGAGGAGTGCGTCTTGGAGTTATCGGACAATGAGTCCGATATCACCTGACGCCGGGAACTCTTTCGGGTCCCCGTGGCCTTCTTCTTGGTCTTCTTCTCCGGCACCTCATAAGGTGCCGGAGTCAGCATCTCCGTCAGGAGAGCGTTGGCTGGATCTTCGGGCAGGGGGGCCGGGCAGTCGATCTGCTCCAATGTATCCACCCAGTCCTGCCAAAGGCATGGGAGCTCAGATTACCCTATAATGTGTAGAGAACTTACCGGATTCGCAGGGCGCTTCGCGCTAAGTCCGCGGTCCTTGGTAAGGGAAGGGGGGACATGGGCGCCCTTGAACAGCATCCTCCAGATGTCCTTGTCCGTCGTGTCAAAGAGCTCGCGTAGAGTCTGGTGCTGGGCCGGGTTGAACGCCCATAAATTAAATGCCCGTTGTTGACACGGGAGGATCCGGCGGAAGAGCATGACCTGGACCACGTTGACAAGCTTGAGTTTCTTGCTTATCATGTTCCGGTTACATTTCTGGAGTCCAGCCAGCTCCACCGATGAACCCCAGGACAAGCACTTCTCTTTCTAGGAGGTAAGCCGCCTGGGGATTCCGGATCGGAACTCGAGGGCCGCCACCCAGTTGGTGTCGCGCGGCTCGGTGATGTAGAACCACCCCGATTGCCACCCCTTTATGGTCTCCACATAGGATCCCTCAAGCCATGTGACATTGGGCATTTTGCCCACCATGGCACCTCCGCATTCCGCTTGCTGGCCGCCTACAACCTTCGGCTTGATACTGAAGGTCTTCAGCCACAGGTCGAAGTGGGGCTGGACGCGGAGGAAGGCCTCGCACATGACGATAAACTCCGAGATGTTGAGGATGAAGTTCGGGGCCAGATCATGGAAGTCCAGCCCGTAGTAGAACATGAGGCCGCAGACGAATGGGTGAAGGGGGAACCCCAGTCCGTGAACGAAGTGGGTGAGAAAAACTACCCTCTCGTAAGGTTCCGGGGTAGGGACGATCTGCCCCTCGTCGGGCAGCTGGTGCGCGATATCCGCGGCCAAGTATCCGGCTCCCCGCAGCTTTTTGATGTCCTCCTCCGTGACGGAGGATTTCATCCACTTGCCTCCCGCTCCGGACATGGTTGGAGCGGTGTGAGGGGAAAGGTGCGAACTTGGGTGTTGGAGCGCGAGTACGCGAGAATGGATAAGCAAGGAGGAAGAAGGTGTGGGCGAAAAAAGGTGAACTCTTATCCCTTTATAAAGGCGGACGAAACTATACGCCCCCCCACTAGCCTGGTAAACCCGCTTATTCCCCAAGCGCCGTAATTGATGGCGCGGTTGGGTTACCCATGCCCGTATTGATGAGAATCCCGTGATAAGGGGACACGATCTCTGCTTCGACAAGACGTGCCAAGGAAACCGCCTCGCGATATGCGCCAAGGCTGGTTGAGAAAAATGGTTCGAATAATGACCAGGCCGTGGTATGATGTCGTGATATCAAGTGTGTCAGTAGATTAGATTGGTGGAAATATTATTCTCTCTACGGTGGTATGTGGAACTTGTTTTGCAGAGCCGGACACTATTCTTGTGTTCAAGATGTTCTGTGGAGTATTCGGAGGAGGAACCCGCCTTGCAATGCTGAAGACAATCTGCGCACCGGACTCATCGTCGTTGAAGCCTGGTTCAGGGGCTACTGAGGGAGTCCTGGATTAGGGGGTATCCGGACAGCCAGACTATATCCTTTGGACGGACTATTGGACTATGAAGATACAAGATTGAAGACTTCGTCTCGTGTTCGGATGGGACTCTCCTTGGCGTGGAAGGCAAGCTTGGCGATACGGATATGAAGATCTCCTCCCTTGTAACCGACTCTGTGTAACCCTAGCCCCCCCGATGTCTATATAAACCGGAGGGTTTAGTCCATAGAACAACAACAACCATACCATACGCTAGCTTCTAGGGTTTAGCCTCTACGATCTCGTGGTAGATCAACTCTTGTACTACTCATATCATCAAGATCAATCAAGGAGGAAGGAGGGTATTACCTCCATCGTGAGGGCCCGAACCTGGGTAAACATCGTGTCCCCTCCCTCCTGTTACCATCCGCCTTAGACGCACAATTCGGGACCCCCTACCCGAGATCCGCCAGTTTTGGCACTGACAGGGAGGAAAATACTTAGAGATGAAAGCATCGTTGCACTTGTTCCAAGAATCAATACTATTTTTAGGCAAAGACAAAAACCACACGTTAGCACGATCTCTAAGCGAAAAAGGAAATACCTTCAGTTTAACAATATCATTATCAACATCCCTCTTCTTTTGCATATCACACAAATCAACAAAGCTATTTAGATGGGTAGCGGCATCTTCACTAGGAAGGCCAGCAAATTGATCTTTCATCACAAGATTCAACAAAGCAGCATTAATCTCACAAGATTCAGCATCATTAAGAGGAGCAATCGGAGTGCTAAGAAAATCATTATTGTTGGTATTGGTAAAGTCACACAATTTGGTATTATCTTGAGCCATCGTGACAAACAATCAATCCAACAAGCAAGCAAACAAGCAAAGAGTGAAAAGAGGTGAACGGAAAGGAGGGCGAATAAAACGGCAAGGGTGAAGTGGGGGAGAGGAAAATGAGAGGCAAATGGCAAATAATGTAGTGCGAGGGGAGATGAGTTTGTGATGGGTACTTGGTATGGCTTGACTTGAGCGCAGACTCCCCGGCAACTGCGCCAGAAATGGCTCGTTGTTGGGAGTCCAAATCTTGACTTGACCTTGCGTAAGCCTCCCCGACAACGGCGCCATAAATCCTTCTTGCTACCTCTTGAGCACTGCGTTGGTTTTCCCTTGAAGAGGAAAGGGTGATGAAGTAAAGCAGCATAAGTATTTCCTCAGTTTTTGAGAACCAAGGTATCAATCCAGTAGGAGGCCACGCACGAGTCCCTCGCACCTACACAAACAAACAAGAACCTCGTGACCAACACGATAAAGGGGTTGTCAATCCCTTCATGGTCTCTTACGAGAGTGAGATCTGATAGAGATGATAAGATAATATTTTTGGTATTTTTGTGAAAAAGATGCAAAGTAAATAAAGCAAAGTAAACGGCAACGGAAATAGCAAAGTTAGGAAGATTAATATGATGGAAAATAGACCCGGGGGCCATAGGTTTTACTAGTGGCTTCTCTCAAGATAGCTTAAGTATTTGCGATGGGTGAACGAATTACTGTCGAGCAATTGATAGAATAGAGCATAGTTACGAGAATATCTAGGTATGATCATGTATATAGGCATCACGTCCGAGACAAGTAGACCGAAACGATTCTACATCTACTACTATTACTCCACACATCGACCTCTATCCAGCATGCATCTAGAGTATTAAGTTCATGAAGAACAGAGTAATGCATTAAGACAGATGACATGATGTAGAGGGATAAACTCATGCAATATGATATAAACCCCATCTTTTTATCCTCGATGGCAACAATACAATACGTGCCTTGCTGCCCCTACTGTCACTGGGAAAGGACACTGCAAGATTGAACCCAAAGCTAAGCACTTCTCCCATTGCAAGAAAGATCAATCTAGTAGGCCGACCCAAACTGATAATTCGAAGACACTTGCAAAGATAACCAATCATACATAAAAGAATTCAGATTTGAATCAAATATTGTTCATAGATAATCTTGATCATAAACTCACAATTCATCGGATCTCGACAAACACACCGCAAAAGAAGATTACATCGAATAGATCTCCATAAGAGAGGGGGAGAACATTGTATTGAGATCCAAAAAGAGAGAAGAATCCATCTAGCTAATAACTATGGACCCGAAGGTCTGAAGTAAACTACTCACACTTCATCGGAGAGGCCTTGGAGATGATGTAGAGGCCCTCCGTGATCAATGCCCCTTCCGGTGGAGCTCCGAAACAGGCCCCAAGATGGGATCTCGTAGGTACAGAAAGTTGCGGCGGTGGAATTAGGTTTTTGACTCTGTATCTGATCATTTGGGGGTACGTAGGTATATATAGGAGGAAGGAGTATCTCGGTGGAGCAACAGGGGACCCACGAGGGTGGAGGGCGCGCCATGGGGGGTGGGCGCGCCCCCTACCTCGTGGCCTCCTCTTTTGTTTCTTGACATAGGGTCCAAGTCTCCCGGATCATATTCTTCCTAAAAATCACGTTCCTGACGGTTTCATTCTGTTTGGACTCCGTTTTATATTCCTTTTCTGCGAAACTCTGAAATAGGCAGAAAAACAACAATTCTGGGCTGGGCCTCCAGTTAATAGGTTAGTCCCAAATATAATATAAAAGTGAATAATAAAGCCCAATAATGTACAAAACAGAAGATAATATAGCATGGAGCAATCAAAAATTATTGATACGTTGGACTCGTATCCACCACCACCGCCTTCGCCGGATGACAACCATGTCTGCGCTCTTAAAAAGGTTAGAAGAATGCCTATGTCAAGTGAAGAATGAAGGCATGGTCCACCACCACCACCTCCTCTTTTGTGGCTTGGGAACTACTTCAAGTGACAAAAGGTTAGAAGAATGAAGAAGTGGGAAAAAATTCCCCAGCTCGGCAAACAGGCGAACCAAATTGCGCCCCCCGCTCAAGGTGTCTAGCGATATCGTCGCAAATCTGCCGGGGATGCTGCCCAGTACCAATCCTAGTGATTACCTGCCCAACGATGCACATTTTGATACAATGGAGGTGGACAAATTCAGATACCAGTACGGGAAGCCTCTCGTGAAAGATGGAAGTCCTCCTCTAACAACGATGATGCGAAGATTCCATCAATGGTACATGAAAACCTGCAGCGAGTCTGGGAAGGATGCTTTGACGATGAGAATTAAAGATGACCACGACTTCATTGGACAAGAACTGTTAACTGTTGATTTTGACGAGTTTTTCCAGTTCTACATTCTAAAGGCCCTCGACAAATCACTCGTGGCTTGCTACTGTCTCTAAGTACTAATTTCTGTAATTAAGTCTCTATATATAGCTCAGCTCTTTCATTGCATGTATATATAATTATCCTCACTATATTATGCAGATTGAAGATCGTCCAATGGAGAAAAAAACAAATCTATGACATTGGGTTCATTAACCCACATGTCATAGATGAATGGACGGTTAAACACAACATCTCCGAAACCGAGGACAACTTGCTACAATCGTTGCTCAAAAATCAAAGCAAAGATAAAATACTCTTTCCTTAGAACTTCAAGTGAGTGTTACTGTCTTGTGCACATTCGGTTTCTCTTATTACTCGAGGTTATAGTAATGTAACTGATGAGTTATGCATGCGTGCGCATGTACCACATTATTCTCCTAGAGATTAAGCTTGAGCCGGAAGAAGTAACCATCTTAGACTCCAGACGCAAAGATCCCGAGGAGTATGCGGACATGACTCGAATGCTAGAAGTAAGTTTAATCGATCATTATCGCACCATATCAGCAACTTTGTTCATTTCCTGATATCAAGTAATTATTTTATTTGTCTGGCAGGGTTTGGAAAGAGTTCACCACAATTTCTCCGGGACTGCCGACTGAGCTGCGATTTAAACACCCGAAAGTTACTACTGATAACCCACAAGTATAGGGGATCGCAAAAGTTTTCGACGGTACAGTATTCAACCCAAATTTATTGATTCGACACAAGGGGAGCCAAAGAATATTCTAAAGTATTAGCAGTTCAGTGGTCAATTCAACCACACCTGAAAGAATTAATATCTGCAGCAAAGTATTTAGTAGCAAAGTAGTACGGAAGTAACGGTAACTGTGGCAAAAGTAACAGTAGCAGTTTTTGTAGGAATCGTAACAGTGGCAACGGAAAAGTAACTAAGTGTTCGCATACGAACACGTCACCGTGTACCTCCAACGTCGAGGGTGATGCACCGCAGCTCACGTCGAACGACACCCGCCGGAAGCGCGGTACGCAAGACAATCCGGCGAGCGCTTTTGAGGACCCGAAACCCCACACGCCCGGGAGGGACCCCGTCAGGGCGCGCGGCTTCTATGGGCTGCCCTAGGTCGACCTGATCGCCCCTAGGGCCTCGAGATTCACTGCCCTGCAACAGCAAGAACGGACGAAGGACGAGGAAGAAGAAGAACAAGGGAGAAGGAAAAGTAAAGGTAAAAGATATAGATAGATTTGTTCGATTGTGTGTTGTTCAATCGGCCGTCACCTCTCATCTATTTATGAGGCGGCTGGAGTTCCGTACAGTAAAAGAACTAAAAATTACATCCAAAACATCAAAAACCCTAACTTAACCCGGACAGGAATCTTTGGTAATTTCCCGGACCAGCTCGGTCTCACCGATTGGTTAATTTCGGTCCCACCGAGTGAACGTTGCCAACTCTCTGTATCCTTCTGTAATTTCTCGGATCAACTCAGTCTCACCGATTGGTTTGCTTCGGTCCTACCGAGTCAACGTTGTCAACTCTCTGGTAAATTTTCGGTCCAACTCGGTCTCACCGATCAAATCAACTCGGTCTGTCCGAAATGACTCTGCAGCTTCTGTTTCTGACCTTGTTTTGCCTCCACAGGTTGCATACGACCTCAGATTAAGACGATTTTTATATCAAAATCCACCGCTTCGACGAGACGCACAACTTTATTTTTGAAACGTTTTCCATATGAGGACGTCTTCATTGAGTTTTATGCCTTTCTTTACTCTGGTGTCAACGTGAGCATCTCTGAACTTGTCATAACTTTTGAGTCCGAGCTCCGTTTTGGACCATCTTCATATCCATCTTGATCTTCTCGAAGAGAAACATTCCAAGGTGACTACCAATCATAAGTTTGAATTGGTCTTGATATAACCTATGCTAATTTTATGACCGTGCCAATATTTAGCGTCAACACATACCCCCCTGTTTTTTGGCATAGCTAGTGTGCCGAAAAATAATTTGTACCATGTTGGTTCTAAGGACGATGTCAACACTCCATAGGTCATTTTGCATCTTCTTAGAATCATAAGTATATAACGGCCATTGCTTGTTTGAACCTATTGATGCAAACTTGGGTGAAAAACTTCTCAACTTCTATAACAATCCGGTGATAAGGTTCCACAGATCAAAACCATCCTCCGAACCATATCGTTCACCCTTTTGCTAGGATTTTGAAGATAATCAAGAATGAACTGCCTCTAATCCTTTCTTTCACTTGCATACAAATTTCGTTAGTGGCCGAAGCAATGGGCTTTGGTTCGGCCTTACCTATGTCGGTGAGATCAAGCATCGGCTATTGATAGATGTGCAATACACCATAACCAACATGGTAGCCGAATGCTTGTTGAGCCAACTCATTTGCTCTTCAATTTTCATGTCTAGATATATGAGAAATATTAAAGCAACCCAAGGTAAATTTTGCACCTAGACATACCCCAAGATAAACTATAAGTGATTCGTCAAAACATGGATAACCCTTGGATATTTGTTGCACTACTCATAACGAATCACCGAAAGCCTCAATATGTATAGCACCTATAGCGAGTAAAAGCTCCAATCCGAATAACAATGCATATTCGGCTTTGATCATTTGTGCATAAATATTTTAAGCGGCATGAGGCTTCACAAAATAGAACCATAAGGAGATATATAAACAACACCAACACCTTGGCCATTGCTACAAATTTAACCATCAATATATAATCTCCATGGTACTAGAGAGATCAAGCTAAAATCAATATTATGCATGATGTCAATATGATGCTCAATAATAAAATCAAACATGATTTGGCCTTACGGAAATTCTGAATACTAATAAGCCAGAGCACACCCAATCAAAACATAAGTTCACTTTGCAATTTCGGTGAATTGGTCTATGCATAATATCTTCAATGGCATCAATTTGACAAATTCCTTTGTAAGCACTTATCTCAATCTCTACTCAAACTAAGGACGATGTTAGAATACCACACCGGCCATTCTTAGATATATTCTTAGGGCGATAGATAAATATCGGCCATTACAATGAGGTCCATGTAGCATTCACCCACCAAAGTATGTATAGCCAAAATAAACAAATGAAATAGCAATAAAATATTTTGGCCCCTTTGTATTAGCAACAAAATTGTAACTACCCAAATGTATAGTGATTTGGTAATACCCTCTCATGATATAGAAAATTATGTTGCATCCATGGATCAAAATAAATCCATGGAGGGTAATTGATCATACCTAGGGATGAATTCCATGTCAAAGGCATCAATGGCATGGTTGAAGAAAATGGATGATGTGCTAACCGAAGATTCCGATGTTGTGATGCACGCCTTCGGCTTAATTGTTCGTTGCTTCCATCCTTCTCTTTCTTCACTTTTATATTTGTTGCAATAGAAGCATGCACATCATTTTTGTTCGGAATTACCCTCTTGGGAACCCATGCCATGTTCTTTTTTTTCAGCTCTTGTGCACTAAGTTTTTGTAATTCCTTCTTTCGCCAATACGATAAGCCGAGTGGGCACCCTGGCTGTGATTTTGTTTGAAGCAATGGCAATTCTTGTTTTACCTTGTGCACTCTCAACTTATTTTCTTCAGATTTGGCACTTCGACTCTCAATATTTGGTTGCTTTGTCTCATTGCCATTAGTAGACAATGTCAACACTTTAATTGGCTCTTTTTCATTTGAGATCAAATCTGAAGTTGCACACTTATGACCATCTCTTTTAACACGGTACACTTGTTTGACCACCTCTTTCTTTTTCTTTGAGCTCCGGACCGATTCCTTATGATTGAAACGGTCTTTAATATATGATTGTTCAAATGTTGATCTTCTTGGAGATGCATAATATTGGTTAGATGGTCTAAAATAAGATGGAGAGTGTGCCCTTGTATCATACCTGTCCCATGATGGATATGGATCTACATGAGCATAGGGATGCATCCACGGCATTGGCACTGGCGGCCCGAAATAAGGATATGAATATGTTGCATTAAAATGCTCACTTTGCCAATATCGATCCTCATATTTGCGCCTTGGGGTTATCTTGGTTTCTTTGCATGATTTGGTCGATAAGCATTCTTCTCTTCACTCTTCTTTTGATATTTATCCAATAGTTTAGCGAAGGTGATTTTTGATCTCTTACACTTGCGCTTATTTCGTTTTCTTTTGGTTTGCTTTCATCGATCATTGGATTTCCTTATTGCCCCTAGTCCTTAGCGTCTTCATTGTAGCTTCGATGGAATTCTCACCCTCAAGTTCATGTTCATTGTCATCTTCAACTACTTCTTTACTTGAAAGCTTGATCCCATCACCTCAAGTTTTTACCTTCTCTTTAGATGGATCACCTTGAAGTAGCCGATGCAAAAACTTTTTGCCATCAAGACCAATCGGAATAGACTGGTCATCCTTTGGTGTTTCAACAAATTTCAATCGTCCTTTTTCAATGGCCGATTTAACTATTTGACGAAACATGTGGCAATCCTCAAAATTATGCTTGGACGAATCATGCAACTTACAATACATTCGTCCTCGGATAGATGGCTTGACATGGTGATCAAGAATTCTAAAGTAATTATTTTTCAACAACAAAGCAGAGATTTGGTCACACATGTTCGAATTGAATGTATACCTTTTGTTTTCTAGCCGATCTTGTTGTGAGAACGGCTTTGGAGTTAAGCAAACGAATGGTTCAGATTTGGCATCTTCCCATTCGGCTATGAATTCTCTTTCACATTCTTTTTCCGATGTCCTTAAATAAGAAACTATACTAGCATCGGTTTTCCCAAAAGATTTTAATCTTGGCTTTAAATTTCTAAAATCAAAGTAGTTAGAACATACACGTCTCAATTGAGACCATGTGTAAGCCAAGTATGAAGCAAGCAAAGCTACCCAATTAGATATGAACTTTAAATAAAGCAATGGGAAATGCTTTGGCCGCAGTAATAAGTCACTATCGGTCTCTTTGAATGGTACAATATATTGATCGACATGCTTAGTAACAATTTTATTGCTAATAAGTAAATTACCCTTCTTCATTGGTCTTTGAAAATTACTTATGAGAATTTTTCTAATAGACGCATCAACAATAAAGTTGTGACCAAATATGAAAATAGGTAAATTACCTGCTAGACATACCTCTTCAAATATGTTGGGAGAGCATGATGATTGCATGGCATGAATAATATCGTGCTTTGTTTTTGGATGGCTTCCCAACACCGCGTCACAATTTTCCTCTTGATTCCGTGCATCATAAATTTGAAGATCTTTTTCAACCGAACTTTGTTAGGCTACTTGTTCTTATCCTTGAAACTCGTCAATTTCTATGGCACGAAACTCATAGGGCAGGAAGTAGGTTCCATTAACTTCAGAAAAATCAAGTATGGCTGTCTTGCTATACTTTCCATGCTCTTTCTCGACAATGTTTGCCTCTTTGGATTTGATGGATTCGGAATATATACTACTAGATTCAGCTTTTTCAACCGAAGCACTTTTAGTTTCTGAATCATCATTCTTTTCACCGGTTATATCAATTGGCGAGGCTTCTTTTCTTTGAGCTAATTCCCATCAATTCTCTCTTGGCGAAGTACTTTCACCCTATCGCGCAAAGCTTTAACTCCCCTCTCAATTTCAGCCCACTCTAGATTAGTTTGCCCCCCAATGCTTTTAGGACCTTTCGGCAATGAAGTGTTAGTGTTGCCGAAATTTTGCCATTGTGTAGGGGGTGTATAATATGCTGCGGTACTAGGTGGAGGTGTATGCATTGTTGTATAACAGTATGCTCTCTCACCAATACTACCAATTGATGAAGTTTCATCTTCCTGCAAAACTCTAGCCTTTATTGCAGCATAATCAGGAAACAACCCCTTTTCATATTGTTCAAGGCAAAGAGCACTAATTCTCTTGTTTTGTGGTAAGCTCTTTTTTAATGCAGCCACAACCGCTTCTGGAAGGGATTGCTCCGCAATATTTTTAGATTCTTTCGGCAATGATTCGTGAGTGTTGCCAAAATTCTTGAATTGCATAGAGTATGCATTATATGCTACCGTATTTGATGACGACACATGTGTTCCTGTAAAATTTTCACTTATTCGTCTATGACCATGAAGATGCGGGGCCGAATTATGAACATCTAAAGTTGCATACGATGCTGAAAAATTACTAACAAGAGGTGTAGCACACGATGGTTGAGGGTAATTGGCCGAATAACTAGTAGTAGCATGGCCAATTCCTCTACCCACCGGCACATTTGGATTTACATATTGCAAATTAGTTGCCGATAAATAAAAGGGTAAAACACTTTCTTGCATGGCATTGCAAATTCTAACATGAGGTGTTTCGAATTTATTAACCGAACTCAGCACGTTGTTTATCGGCATATGGATTTGTGGGGTTGCCGATGCATGGGAGTTGGGATACATATGTTGCATGTTGCTAAAATTATGTGCAGTAGAATCATGGAGATTTTGTTGTGTCGGCCCTTGCACATAATTAGATGCATGATTGATAAAGCTAGGGCTAGCCGATACATTATGCTCATTAGATGATCTAGCAACAACATATGCATTATTTGCATCTACATATGTGAATTGGGTATTCATATTACCTTTGTAGATTGCAAACCCTAGATGACGATCTCTTCGTAGCAAGAACGGGCCGGAGACCGTTCAAAGATTCGTCCCCAGCGGAGTCGCCAAAAAGTGTGTTCGCACACGAACACGTCACCGTGTACCTCCAACGTCGAGGGTGATGCACCGCAGCTCACGTCGAAGGAGACCCGCCGGAAGCGTGGTACGCAAGACAATCCGGCGGGCGCTTTTGAGGACCCGAAACCCCACACGCCCGGGAGGGACCCCGTCAGGGCGCGCGGCGGCTATGGGCTGCCCTAGGTCGACCTGGTCGCCCCTCGGGCCTCCAGGTTTTCTGCCCTGCAACAACAAGAACGAACGAAGAACGAGGAAGAAGAAGAACAAGGGAGAAGGAAAAGTAAAGGTAAAAGATGTAGATAGATTTGTTCGATTGTGTGTTGTTCAATCGGCCGTCACCTCTCATCTATTTATGAGGCGGCTGGACTTCCGTAAAAGAAAAGAACTAAAAATTACGTCCAAAACATCAAAAACCCTAACTTAACCCGGACAGGAATCTTTGGTAATTTCCCGAACCAACTCGGTCTCACCGATTGGTTAATTTCGGTCCCACCGAGTGAACGTTGCCAACTCTCTGTATCCTTCTGTAATTTCTCACATCAACTCGGTCTCACCGATTGGTTTGCTTCGGTCCTACTAAGTCAACGTTGTCAACTCTCTGGTAAATTTTCGGACCAACTCGGTCTCACCGATCAAATCAACTCGGTCTGTCCGAAATGACTCTGCAGCTTCTGTTTCTGACCTTGTTTTGCCTCCACAGGTTGCATACGACCTCGGATTAAGACGACTTTTGTATCAAAATCCACCAATTCGACGAGTCGCACAACTTTCGTGTTGAAACGTTTTCCATATGAGGCAACCTTCATTGAGTTTTATGCCTTTCTTTACTCTGGTGTCAACATGAGCATCTCTGAACTTGTCATAACTTTTGAGTCCGAGCTCCGTTTTGGACCATCTTCATATCCATCTTGATCTTCTCGAAGAGAGACATTCCAAGGTGACTACCAATCATAAATTTGAATTGGTATTTATATAACCTATGCTAATTTTATGACTGTGCCAATTTTGAGCGTCAACACTAAGCAAAGATCAATATGTGAAAATCTCGTAGGCAATGGATCAATGATGGATAATTATGTCGGATGCGATTCCTCGTTCAACAGTTATAACATAGGGTGACACAGAACTGGCTCCAATTCATCAATGTAAAAGAACTTCCAAACTAAAAGATGCCATGCAAGTTCTTTTCCATAAGCATGTATTCCGAATATAGTCATACATGCTTACGGAAAAGAACTTGCATGACATCTTTTGTCCTACCCTTCCGTGGCAGTTGGGTCCTATTGGAAACTAATCGATATTAAGGCCTCCTTTTAATAGAGTACCGGACCAAAGCATTAACACTTAGTGAATACATGAACTCCTCAAACTACGGTCATCACTGGGAGTGGTCCCGATTATTGTCACTTTGGGGTCGCCGGATCATAACACATAGGAGGTGACTATTGACTTGCAAGATAGGATCAAGAGCTCACATATATTCATGAAAACATAATAGGTTCAGATCTGAAATCATGGCACTCGGGCCCTAGTGACAAGCATTAAACATAGCAAAGTCATAGCAACATCAATCTTAGAACATAATGGATAATAGGGATCAAACCCTAACAACACTAACTCGATTACATGGTAAATCTCATCCAACCCATCACCGTCCAGCAAGCCTACGATGGGATTACCTACGCACGGCAGTGAGCACCATGAAATTGGTGATTAAGGATGGTTGATGATGACATGGCGACGGATTCCCCTCTCCGGAGCCCCGAACGGACTCCAGATCAGCCCTCCCGAGGAAGACTAGGGCTTGGCGGCGTATCCGTATTGTAAAACGCGATGAATCCTTCTCTTTGATTATATCCTCCCCGGAAGTGAATATATGGAGTTGGGTTGAGGTCGGTGGAGGCCCAGGGGGCCCATGAGGCAGGGGGCGCGCCCCAGGGGGGGCGAGCCCTGCACCCTCGTGGACGGGGTGTGGGCCCCCTAATGCTGATTCTTTCGCCAATATTTTTCATTAATTCCAAAACATGTCTCCATGGAGTTTTAGGTCATTCTGAGAACTTTTATATCTACACAAAAATGACACCATGGCAGTTCTGCTGAAAACAACGTCAGTCCGGGTTAGTTCCATTCAAATCATGCAAGTTAGAGTCCAAAACAAGGCCAAATGTGTTTGGAAATGTAGATACGTTGGAGACGTATCAACTCCCCCAAGCTTAAACCTTTGTTTGTCATCAAGCAATTCAGTTGACAAACAAAAAGTGATAAAGAAAAACTTTTACAAACTCTGTTTGATCTTGTTGTTGCAAATATGTAAAGCCAGCATTGAAGTTTTCAGCAAAAATTATGAACTAACCATATTCACAATAACATTTAGGTCTCACATTTACTCATATCAATGGCATAATCAACTAGCAAGCAATACTAATAAATCTTGGATGACAATACTTTCTCAAAACAATCATAACATGATATAACAAGATGGTATCTTGCTAGCCCTTTCTGAGACCGCAAAACATAAATGCAGAGCACCCCTGAAGATCAAGGACTGACTAGACATTGTAATTCATGGTAAAAGAGATGCAGTCATAGTCATACTCAATGTAAATTAATAGCAATGCATGCAAATGACAGCGGTGCTCTCCAACTGGTGCTTTTTAATAAAAGGATGATGACTCAGCATAAAAGTAAATAGATAGGTTGTCGGTGTCAAAACCGGTGGATCTCGGGTAGGGGGTCCTGAACTGTGCGTCTAGGCGGATGGTAACAGGAGACAAGGGACACGATGTTTTTACCCAGGTTCGGGCCCTCTCGATGGAGGTAAAACCCTACTCCTGCTTGATTAATATTGATGATATGGGTAGTACAAGAGTAGATCTACCACGAGATCAGAGAGGCTAAACCCTAGAAGCTAGCCCATGGTATGATTGTTGTCCTACGGACTAAAACCCTTCGGTTTATATAGACAACGGAGAGGGCTAGGGTTACACAGAGTTGGTTACAATGGGAGGAGATCTACATATCCGTATTGCCAAGCTTGCCTTCCACGCCAAGGAAAGTCCCATCCGGACATGGGACGAAGTCTTCAATCTTGTATCTTCATAGTCCAAGAGTCCGGCCAATGTTTATAGTCCGGCTATCCGGACACCCCCTAATCCAGGACTCCCTCAGTAGCCCCCGAACCAGGCTTCAATGACGACGAGTCCGGCGTGCAGATTGTCTTCGGCATTGCAAGGCGGGTTCTTCTCCAAATTCCGTATACCCGCCAAATAGTGTCCGGCTTCTTGTAAAGGCTGTGCTCCTTGGCTTCCACACCCATTAATGGCCACCTTCCACGTGTCAAGGGAATGTGAAGAGCCAGGGTATTTTTACATTTACCCCCCTAGCTGTGTAAATGAGCTGCCTATTAAAGAGACAGGGATTCAGATCCAAATCCCACCATCCTCCCCTAGCGAGCATTCATCAGAGCGCATCCGACAGAGATCATGGCCAGTCGACACAACCCCCCCTCTTGCTTCCCCATCCCCAAGCCTGGAGATTGGGGGAGATGTTCCGTCCCGCACAGAAAACTTGTGACGCTCCAAACCAAGGGATTTCTCCCCCGGCCTACATGGTCCCGGTTCGAGCCGGGCTCGCCACCTATAATGGCAGAGAGCAAGCGGAGAGCCTTCCCAATCCCTCCAAGGGAGAGCGGGTATGCCTTGTCCCTTATTTGATAAGAGGGCTCGGATTTCCAATTCATCCGTTTCTACGGCCTCCAGTTGTACAACCTTACGCCTGCCTCCATATTGCATATCGCGGGCTTCGTTGCCCTTTGCGAGCTATTTTTGGGCTGCAAGGCTCATTTCACATTGTGGAAGATGCTGTTCTGCCTTGTGCCCCATTCTTAGAAGGGGTCAGTATATCAAGTGGGCGGAGCCGAAGTATGGCGGATCGCCGGGACCGGATATCTATCCGGAACCCCAAAGAAGGCGTCCGGAGACTGGCCTTCGGAATGGTTTTATATAGAAGACGTCCCCCTGCTGGATCCTATTCGTATCGGCCTCCACGAGTTCGATAATGCTCCCTTGAAGAAGCGCCTGAGTTGGCGTCCACGGAGCCCCCAGGGGGAAAATGACAGGGACGTTCTTTACATGATGAGCCGGATAAGGTTGTTAGCTCATTACGGACTGACCATGATCGAGGTCATGGCCACGTGCATTATGCGGGGGGTGCAGCCGCTTCAGTATAGAGGCCACCCCATGTGGGATTTCAATGGGGAGGATGAGGTCGTAAGGGGCCGGAATCGGGTGCTGCCCTAATAAAGATCTTTTCCACTTTTTACAAGGGAGAAGAGGAGGAATTCCTCTGCGTCAATCCTCAGGGCAGATTTTCTATGTACAATCCTCCAAGCTGGGTAAGCTGACGCTTTTTCTGGCCCATCCGTTCCATATTCCCATAGTTAAGTATTCTACCTTGCAATTTCAACGCAGGAGCTGCGCAAGGCCGTAAGGAAGATAAACAGCCCTCCTCCACAACCTGAGGATCCAGAATGGTCCCTCGACCCGGCCTCCCAAGAGGATCCGGACATATCTGTGGAGCTGATCAATGGGGTATTTTACCAATTGAGCAATGACAATGCCTTGGTGGCCATTACGGCCGATTATCCAGGACTACTTCCAGCCTCACAGGTAACTGAGACCGAAGTCCCAGTACTTTGAAAAGGATCCGTCCTTTCGTATTTTAGATTACCGTATACCAACGGTGTTTTGCAGGGGAGGCCCTCGAGGCGGAATACTGAGCCTGCGGCGACTAGCCAACAAGGGGCCGCGAGGCCAGGCAGGCTGAAGAGACACGCAGTCCGGATTGAGACACCGGCGCAGCGGTATGGCGCGTCGTCTTATTCCGAGATACTATTCGTAGAGGCATACTAACGCCCGTGCATTCTTTTAGGAAAAAGAGCACTCGCCGGACTATATCCGGAGAGGCCGCCAATCGCGCCTCCACCAGCCAGGCTCCAAGGCCGTATTCGGAAGCGGAAGCGAATACGAGGCGCGTGCCGGATGCTCCTCCGACAGAGGATGCGGACAGACTGTCCGCCACCAAATCCGAGGTGGAGAGTGCCATGAATCACAAGCATCGCCGGACCGTTCTTCGTGACGCTTGTTTCTCCCAAGAGGCATTCGATGCCTTCAACTCGGGAGATGCGTACCTCCCGTGCTGCTCGAAATGGTCTAGCCAGAGCCATGGATCAGTATTTAAAGGACATACAGGTGAGAAAATTTGGTGATTATATATACCAGTAGCCCCTGAGACTTGAAGCAGTTAGGATAACTGATTTAAGGATTATTTGTTATGCAGGTTCTTACTAAAAAGAATACCCAACTGTCCCATGAGCTGGAAAAGTGCAAAGCCCAACTTCAGGCCGCACTGGCCGCAGCAGGGGAGCCCAAGGAGACCCCCTCTGGTAATATATGCTTCAAATGATAAGTATCATATCAAGTGCGGCATATATGCAGATCTGACGATAAAATTGCAGATGACCCGAAGTAAATCCGGATAAGCAACAAATCCTACAAGGGTGAGAGCGTGCTTACATGGGTGAGGCAGGAGAAGAATGATCTCCTAGACGCCAACACCCAGCTGGGCGTGGAACTAAAGGATGTTCGTGCCCAGCCGTCGGACTCCGTTAAGGAGAATCGGCGGCTTCGACGCAGCATTTTTAGTAAGTGCTTGAAGGAACTTGTGAAAAAGAGTTCGGCGAGGAAGTCGGCTGCCAGAGTTATGTCTGTAGGTATGCTAACAGGTCGTCCTGCTGAGGAAATGCCCGGTTCTACGGGTGACCTTCTTCCCGAGCTCTCACAACTGCACGAACGAGTTCGGCAGGTGATGCAAGGCATCGCCCAGGCCTTGTGGTCATCTGTCTCCGTGCCCGAAGGCCTTGGAGAGCTTGCGGAGAAGCTGAAGGGAGCACGACGGCGCTTCCGATTATGGAAATATCAGCCTGTCCTCAAGGTGCCAGGGAAGCCTGGGCCATGGTGAAGACGTGGTACACGAAGGCTGACCCAAACCACATGGCCGAGGTCGGACCTGTGGGGCCCGATGGGAAGGAGATCCCTATGAGCTTAGTGTACGAACAAGTAGAATTGGCCGCAAAGTTTTCCCAACAGGACTATAAACTAGACAGGCTATTGGATGGTATTGAAAAGGAATTTAACCAGTCAAATTGTCTATGTAATTTAAAGTGACATGTATAATGCCTTCTAGCCGGATTGTAGATCATTTGTCATGGCGGACCTTTTCGCTTCAACCTCGGGACCCGACGGTCCGGAGTGTATCCGAATACCCTCTCGGTTATGTAAGAACCGGGGCATGCATGGAGACCAGGCGCAGGGGTCATTAGTGCTTGAATAGACAAGTGCCCAACTAGTTATGTTATATTACATGGTTAGTAAGAAACATCTTCCAGGGAGAATAGTTCCGTTAGGGGTTCCTTTCCCTGGGAGACAAATAGTGTATAAAAAATGGATAGAGGAAGGAGACAAACACAGAGTCCGGCGCTAGGCGTAGAATCTTCGGAGTCGGGCTGCGTTCCATGGGTTCGGCTCGAGTCGATTATCCGATGCATCCCGCAGACGGTACGCTCCACCAGTCAGGACTTGGTCAATAATGAAGGGACCTTCCCATTTGGGCTTCAGTTTGTCCTTTTTCGTATCCGGCAGGAGTAGAACTAACTCGCCAACATTGTATGTTTTGGCCAGTACTTCTCTGCTTTGGTATCTTCGAGCCTGCTGTTGATAGAATGCGGAACGGGCTTTTTCCATGTCACGCTCCTCATCCAAGGCGTCCAAACTGTCCTGCCGATCGAGCTCGGCTTCTCTTTCTTCGTACATGCGCCCTCGGGGTGAGTCATGAATTATGTCGCAGGGCAGAACCGCCTCTGCGCCGTATACCATGAAGAATGGTATGTATCCGGTAGTGCGATTCGGCGCGGTCCGCAGCCCCCAGAGTACGGAGTCGAGCTCCTCTACCCAGTGCGTGTTAGATTCCTTGAGGGACCGGACTAATCTGGGTTTGATGCCGCTCATGATAAGACAATTTGCTCGCTCGACCTGACCGTTAGATTGCGGGTGATAGACTGAAGCATAATCAAGCTTGATGCCCATGTTTTTGCACCTGAGTTTTACCTCGTCGGCCATAAAGTTCATGCTGTTATCAGTGATGATGCTATGGGGGATGCCGTAACGGTGCACAACCCCAGATATGAAGTCTATCACCGGTCCGGATTCGGCTGTCTTAACAGGCTTGGGTTCTATCCATTTGGTGAACTTATCCACCATGACCAGCAAGTATTTTTTCTTGTGGGTTCCTCCTTTAAGGTGTCCAACCATGTCAAGCCCCCAGACCGTGAAGGGCCAGGTGATGGTGATAGTTTGGAGGGCGGTGGGTGGCATATGGCTTTGATTTGCAAAAAGCTGGCAACTGACGCAGTGTTGGACTAAGTCCTGAGCCTCTGCCCGGGCCATCGACCAATAAAAACCTGTACGGAAGGCCTTGCTTACAAGGGCCCGGGCTGCTGCGTGGTGGCCGCCTAGTCCAGCATGAATTTCTGCCAGAAGATTCCGCCCTTCCTCTTCAGAGATGCACCTTTGAAGGACTCCGGTGGTGCTTTTCTTATAAAGCTCTCCCTCATGGACTTTATAGTCTTGAGATCGCCGCACTATGCAGCGTGCCTCGTTTTGGTCCTCGGGGAGTTCATGCCTAGTTAGGTAGGCTAGGAATGGTTCTGTCCACTGGGCGATGACGGCCATTATTGCGTGGGCTGAGGATGTTATTTCGTTGGCCGAGCCTCCAATTATGTCAGAGTGTTCGGTATCGGGCAGTGCGCTTGGGTCTGGGCTGTTATTGCCGGGTTCCCCTTCCCATACTACGGATGGCTTGAACAGCCTCTCAAAAAAGATGTTGGGGGGGACTGCATCGCGTTTTGCGCCGATGCGTGCCAGGACATCTGCCGCCTAATTGTTTTCCCGGGCTTTATGGTGAAATTCGAGCCCTTCGAACCGAGCTGACATTTTTAGGACGGCGTTGCGATAAGCTGCCATTTTCGGATCCTTGGCATCAAAGTCTCCATTTATTTGGGATATCGCGAGGTTCGAATCCCCGCGCACCTCTAGGCGTTGGATGCCCATGGATACTGCCATCCGGAGACCATGTAGAAGGGCTTCATATTCGGCTAAATTGTTGGAGTCCGTATACATTATCTGGAGTACGTATTGAACTGTATCTCCTGTTGGGGACGTCAAAACGACGCCAGCCCCCAGATCAGCCAACATTTTGGAGCCATCTAAGTGCATGATCCAGTTGGAACATGTGCCGCACTCTTTAGGGAGTTCGGCTTCCGTCCATTCGGCGACGCAGTCGGCCAATACTTGCGACTTAATAGCTCGCCGTGGCTTGTAAGTTATGTCGAACGGGAGGAGCTCAATGGCCCATTTGGCAATCCGGCCCGTCACGTAGTGGTTGTTTATAATATCATTAAGTGGCACTTCCGAGGCTACCGTTATCGAACACTCTTGAAAGTAGTGTCGTAGTTTCCGGGATGCCATGAATACCGTGTACGCTATCTTTTGATAATGTGGGTACCGTGATTTGCATGGAGTAAGCACGGTGGATACATAGTAAACCGACTTTTGAAGGGGGAATTTATGTCCGTCCGTTTCTCGTTCGACGACGAGCACTGCGCTCACAACTTGATGAGTTGCCGCAATGTATAATAGCATTGGTTCGCCAATGTTTGGCGCGGCCAAGACTGGGTTGGTTGCCAATATGGCTTTTAGTTCTTCCAGTCCGGCTGTGGCGGCATCCATCCACTCGAAGTTTTCGATGCGCCGAAGGAGGCGATAGAGGGGTAATGCCTTTTCTCCCAGGCGGGAGATAAAGCGGCTTAGAGCCGCCACGCACCCAGTCAAGTTTTGTATTTTTTTGAGGTCCTTTGGGATATCCAATTGTGATAGAGCTCGGATCTTGGCCGGATTTGCTTCAATTCCTCTGCCAGATACAATGAAGCCCAAGAGCTTTCCAGCTGGTACACCGAAAACGCATTTTTCTGGATTGAGCTTGATGTCGTATGTTCGGAGGTTATCGAATGTGAGCCTCAAGTCGTCTACTAGAGATTTGACATGTTTGGTTTTGACCACCACGTCATCTACGTATGCCTCCACTATTTTGCCGATCTGGTTTGCCAGACATGTCTGAATCATGCGCTGATACGTTGCGCCGGCATTTTTGAGCCCAAAGTGCATTGTGTTGAAGCAGAAAGGGTTGTATGGTGTGATGAATGCCGTTACGGCTTGGTCTGGCTCTGCCATCTTAATTTGATGGTAGCTGGAGTATGCGTCGAGGAAACACAATGAATCGTGTCCTACGGTAGCGTCGATAATTTGATCGATGCGGGGGAGGGGGAAGGGATCCTTTGGGCAAGCCGTGTTATGGTCCTTAAAATCAACGCACAGGCGCCAGGATTTGTCCTTCTTTGGTACCATCACCAGGTTTGCTAGCCAGTCCGGATGTTTTATTTCTCTGATGAATCCGGCCTCCAATAACTTGGCTAGTTCCTCTCCCATGGCTTGTCTCTTAGGTTCGGAGAAACGCCGAAGAGCCTGCTTGACGGGCTTGAATCCTTTTAGAATATTTAGGCTGTGCTCGGCCAGCTTGCGTGGGATCCCTGGCATGTCTGAAAGGTGCCAGGAAAATATGTCCCAGTTCTCGCGTAGGAACTCTCGTAGAGCGGCGTCTACATCAAGGTTTAATTGTGCCCCAATGGAAGCTGTTTTTCTAGGGTCCGTTGGATGGACTTGGAATTTGACTATTTCGTCCGCCGGTTTAAAGGAGGTGGACTTGGATCTTTTATCGAGTATCACATCGTCCCTGTTCACCGTGGAGCACAGCGCGGTCAGTTCCTCAGCCGCTAGGGCTTCGGATAGTGCCTCGAGGGCCAGTGCGGCTGTCTTATTTTCGGCGTGGAGTGCTATGTCTGGATCACTGGCAAGAGTAATGATTCCGTTGGGACCGGGCATTTTGAGTTTCATGTACCCATAGTGGGGTATGGCTTGGAAGATTGTAAACACCTCCCGCCCTAACAGAGCGTGGTATCCGCTACTGAACGAGGCCACTTGGAACGTAACCTCTTCGGACCTGTAATTATCCGGCGTGCCGAACACCACATCCAGTGTGATTTTTCCTGTACAGCGCGCTTCCCGACTGGGGATTATTCCCCTAAAGGTTGTGCTGCTTTGCTCAATGCGGTTCCAGTCTATTTCTATTTTTTGAAGGGTTTCCTCATAAATGAGGTTCAATCCGCTGCCGCCGTCCATGAGTACCTTGGCGAGTCGAAAGCCATCCACTATTGGACTGAGGACCAATGCGGCTGGTGCTCGGGCTGTTCGGAATTTAGGTTCATCACTGGCATTAAAAGTAATAGCCGTGTCACTCCATGGTTTTATTGTTGCCACATGGTAGATTTCGGCAAGGCTGCGGAGTGCTCCTTTTCGCATATTATTTGATGTGGAAGTCTCGAAGACTGTTAATACCGTACTGGTATCCCTGGGATGGTGCTCTGCGGCTTCTGGAATTAGAAGATCTTCGCCACTTTTGGCCACCTGCCGGAGTATCCAACATGCTCTAAGGCTATGAGTTGGTATGGAGCCCTCTGTACTGTGAATTTTACAGGGTCCATTGAGCCATCCCTCCAGTACGGTTCCATGCCCTGTAGAGGGTTTTTGCTTTTTGGTGTTTGACCCGGGTGTCTGGTGATAACGCACCCTTTTATTTCGGACTGGGTTGGTGTTCAAGGCCGGATTGTCCCAAAATTTTATTTCGGTTTTCCAGGCGCTTTCCATCGCACAGTACTTTCGTACTATGGCCGCCAAGTCGGCGAAGCGTGTAATTTCACGGTGACTTTTGGCATTGAGGATTCCTTTGTCCGTGCAATTATTGCAAAAGAATGAGATTGCGTCTTCCTCGCGGCAGTCCTTGATCCTGTTCATTACCAGGAGGAATCTGGCCCAATAATGGTGTACTGTTTCTTGGGGCTCTTGCCTAATTTGGAATAGATCGCTTATGTTTGGGTGGGTATGTGGAATTGAATCTGAAACCTTACCCAATCTGAGACTCAGGGGCCAGGGAGTTTCCGAACTCGGAAGTTTGGATTCTTGGATGTTGTCCAATGAATCTGGCCCGCTGCCTAACTCTAGTTTCAGGGCTTGAGTGACGTCCTCCCGTGCGCGGGTATCCGGCCTGGAGGGCTGGGGAATCCAGACATATCTAGTCCTTATGATAGATGAAGGGTCGCCGCATTGTTCCTCCACCACTGCGACGTGATGGGTGACCTGGGGAGAGTTAATCTCTCTCAGATCAGGTTTAGGCCCAATCTGATCGTAATCTGTAGCGACTCCCGGGGCGGCGATGCGATCCAAGAGCTCGTTTAGGGAAGAGAGCTCCATTGGATCTAACTGCTCGGCGAGTTCTGAGTTAACATGAAGATTGCTTTCGATGACTCGAGAAGTCATCGTCGGCGCAGCGGCCGAACAGGCGGTCATAAGAAAACCACCTAGCCAGAGAGTTTGGCCGACAGCCAATGCTCCCTTGGCGGCGATGCCGTCTTTAAAGACGGGACGAGGCATCCTTCCTGATGGCAACGGCACAGCGGAACTCTCAATGAAAGCACCAATGTCGGTGTCAAAACCGGCGGATCTCGGGTAGGGGGTCCCGAACTCTGCGTCTAGGTGGATGGTTACATGAGACAAGGGACACGATGTTTTTACCCAGGTTCAGGCCCTCTCGATGGAGGTAAAACCCTACTCCTGCTTGATTAATATTGATGATATGGGTAGTACAAGAGTAGATCTACCACGAGATCAGAGAGGCTAAACCCTAGAAGCTAGCCTATGGTATGATTGTTGTCCTACGGACTAAAACCCTCAGTTTTATATAGACACCGGAGAGGGCTAGGGTTACACAGAGTCGGTTATAATGGGAGGAGATCTACATATCTGTATTGCCAAGCTTGCCTTCCACGCCAAGGAAAGTCCCATCCGGACACGGGACGAAGTCTTCAATCTTGTATCTTCATAGTCCAAGAGTCCGGCCAAAGGTTATAGTCCGACTATCCGGACACCCCCTAATCCAGGACTCCCTCATAGGCCCTTCGCAGAGGGAAGCAGGGATTTGCAGAGGTGCCAGAGCTCGAGTTTTGAAACAGAGATAAATAATATTTTGAGTGGCATACTTTCATTGTCAACATAACAAGCAAGAGATCTCGATATCTTCCATGCTACACACATTATAGGCGGTTACCAAACAGAATGGTAAAGTTTACACTCCCCCACCACCAACAAACATCAATCCATGGCTTGTCCGGAACAACGGGTGCCGTCCAACTAACAACAATCCTGGGGGAGTTTTGTTTGCAATTATTTTGATTTGATTTGAGCATGGGACTGGGCATCCTGGTTACCGGCCATTTTCTCGTGAGGGATGAGCGGAGTCCACTCATCATGAGAATAACCCACCTAGCATGGAAGATATAGACAACCCTAGTTGATACATGAGCTATTCGAGCATACAAAACAGAATTTCATTTGAATGTTTAGAGTTTGGCACATACAAATTTACTTGGAACGACAGGTAAATACCGCATATAGGAAGGTATGGTGGACTCATATGGAATAACTATGGGGTTTATGGAAGTGGATGCACAAGCAGTATTCCCGCTTAGTACAAGTGAAGGCTAGAAAGAGACTGGGAAGCGACCAACTAGAGAGCGACAACAGTCATGAACATGCATTAAGATTAATCAACAATGAGTGCAAGCATGAGTAGGATATAAATCACCGTGAACATAAATATCGTGGAGGCTATGTTGATTTTTTTTCAACTACATGCGTCAACATGTGACAAGTCAAGCCACTCGAATCGTTCAAAGGAGGATACCACATCACAACCATTTTAATAGCATGTTGGCACGCAAGGTAAACCATTAGAAACTCCTAGCTAATTAAGCATGGCATGAGCAACTATAATCTCTAATTATCATTGCAAACATGTTTCATTCATAATAGGCTGAATCAGGAACAATGAACTAATCATATTTACAAAAACAAGTGATACGTCTCCAACGTATCTATAATTTTTGATTGTTCCATGCTATTATATTATCTGTTTTGGATGTTTAGTGGGCTTTATTATACACTTTTATATTATTTTTGGGACTAACCTATTAACCCAGAGCCCAGGGCCAGTTTCTGTTTTTTCCTTGTTTCAGTGTTTCGCAGAAAAGGAAAACCAAACGGAGTCCAATTGACCTGAAATTTGACAGAGATTATTTTTGGACCAGAAGAAGCCCACAGAGCACTGGAGATGGACCAGAAGAGTCACGGGCTGCCCACGAGGGTAGGGGGCGCGTCCACACCCCCTGGGCGCGCCCCCCTGCCTCGTGGACAGCCTGGAGACCCCCCTGACTTGTTCCCAACGCCAATACCTCTCATATATACCCAAACTTCCAGAAAGAAACCTAGATCGGGAGTTCCGCCACCGCAAACCTCCAGAGCCACTGAAAACCAATATAGACCCATTCTGGCACCCTGCCAGAGGGGGGGGGTCCCTCTCCGGTGGCCATCTTCATATCCCGACGCTCTCCATGACGAGGAGGGACTAGTTCACCCTCGGGGCTGAGGGTATGTACCAGGAGCTATGTGTTTGATCTCTCTCTCTCTCATGTTCTTTAGGTGGTACGATCTTGATGTATCGCGAGCTTTGCTATTATAGTTGGATCTTATGATGTTTCTCCCCCTCTACTCTCTTGTAATGGATTGAGTTTTCCCTTTGAAGTTATCTTATCGGATTGTCTTTAAGGATTTGATAACACTTGATGTATGTCTTGCATGTGCTTATCTATGGTGACAATGGGATATTCACGTGATCTACTTGATGTATGTTTTCGTGATCAACTTGCGGGTTCAGTGACCTTGTGAACTTATGCATAGGGGTTGGCACACGTTTTCGTCTTGACTCTCCGTTAGAAACTTTGGGGCACTCTTCGAAGTTCTTGGTGTTGGTTGAATAGATGACTCTGAGATTGTGTGATGCATATCGTATAATCATACCCACGGATAATTGAGGTGACATTGGAGTATCTTGGCGACATTAGGGTTTTGGTTGATTTGTGTCTTAAGGTGTTATTATTCTAGTACGAACTCTATGATAGATTGAACGGAAAGAATAGCTTCGTGTTATTTTACTACGAACTCTTGAATAGATTGACCCTAAAGAATAACTTTGAGGTGGTTTCGTACCCTACAATAATCTCTTCGTTTGTTCTCCTCTATTAGTGACTTTGGAGAGACTCTTTGTTGCATGATGAGGGATTGTTATATGATCCAATTATGTTATTATTGTTGAGAGAACTTGCACTAGTGAAAGTATGAACCCTAGGCCTTGTTCCCTAGCATTGCAATACCGTTTATGCTCACTTTTGCTACTAGTTACCTTGCTGTTTTCATATTTTCAGATAACAAAAACCTATATCTACCATCCATATTGCACTTGTATCACCATCTCTTCGCCGAACTAGTGCACCTATACAATTTACCATTGTATTGGGTGTGTTGGGGACACAAGAGACTATTTGTTATTTGGTTGCAGGGTTGTTTGAGAGAGACCATCTTCATCCTACGCCTCCCACGGATTGATAAACCTTAGGTTATCCACTTGAGGGAAATTTGCTACTGTCCTACAAACCTCTGCACTTGGAGGCCCAACAACGTCTACAAGGAGAAGGTTGCGTAGTAGACATCAAGATCTTTTCTGGCGCCGTTGCCGGGGAGGTGAGTGCTTGAAGGTATATCTTTAGATCTTGCAATCGAATCTTTTAGTTTCTTGTTTTATCACTAGTTTAGTTTATAAAAGAAAACTACAAAAAATGGAATTAAGGGTGCCTCATATGCTTCATCTTTTTAATGTCTTCTGTGAAAATAAGGATTTCAATAATTGTGCTCAATTGCTAGAGGAAGAATGCATTAAAATGTTTGGCACTAAATCTTTGAATGATGAGCATGATTGCAATGTTGTTAGTATGAATTCTTTGAATACCCATGATGCTAATGATTTGCAAATCCACAAGCTTGGGGATGCTATGTTTAATGAAGATGATATGTTTAGCCCCCCAAGTTTTGATCAGCAAATTTATTAGGATGAAAGCATGCCTCTTATTTATGATGATTATTGTGATGACACGTATACTATAAAGAATAAAGATAACCATGAAACTTGTCATCATGATTTTAATTTCCAATTGGATTATGCTTCACATGATAGTTATTTTGTTGAGTTTACTCCCACTACTATTCATGAGAAGAAGTTTGCTTATGTGGAGAGTAGTAAAATTTATATGCTTGTGCATCATGGAAAGAATGCTATAGGTGCTGGTTATATTGTTGAATTCATTCATGATACTACTGAAAATTACTATGAGGGAGGAAGATATGCTTGTAGGAATTGCAATAATATCAAGTTTCCTCTCTATATGCTTAAAGTTTTGAAGTTATGCTTGTTTTGCCTTCCTATGCTAGTTGATTATTGTTCCCATAAGTTGTTTGCTCACAGAATCCCTATGCATAGGAAGTGGGTTAGGCTTAAATGTGCTATTCATATGCTTCATGATGCTCCCGTTATGTTTCAATTCTTATCTTTTATGTGAGCATCATTATCATCATCATGCCTAGCTAAAAAGGCAATAAAGAAAAGCGCTTGTTGGAGACAACCCAATATTTACCTATACTGTTTTTGTGTGTTCACATGATTATGCTACTGTATTAATCATGTTTTATAGCTTTTGTTTCAATAAAGGGCCAAGTAAGACCTTTAGGATAACCTATGGTGATAGTTATTTGATCTTGCTCTAAAAAACAGAAACTTTGCGCGCACGAGATTAGTTTTCATAAATCACACAAACGTGATTTTCAGTTGATTCTTTTTGCAGTAGGTTAACAAACAAATTATAGAGGAATTCATAATTTTGTATAATTTTTTAGGTTCCAGAAGTTTGCGTTTGATATAGATTGCTACAGACTGTTCTGTTTTTGACAGATTCTGTTTTTCGTGTGTTGTTTGCTTATTTTGATGAATCTATGGCTAGTATCGGAGGTTATGAACTATAGAGAAGTTGGAATACAGTAGGTTTAACACCAATATAATTAAATAATGAGTTCATTACAGTACCTTGAAGTGGTGGTTTGTTTTATTTCGCTAACGGAGCTTACGAGTTTTCTGTTGAGTTTTGTGTTGTGAAGTTTTCAAGTTTTGGGTAAAGATTCGATGGACTATGGAATAAGGAGTGGAAAGAGCCTAAGCTTGGGGATGCCCAAGGCACCCCAAGGTAATATTCAAGTACAACCAAAAGCCTAAGCTTGGGGATGCCACGGAAGGCATCCCCTCTTTCGTCTTCGTTCATCGGTAACTTTACTTGGAGCTATATTTTTATTCACCACGTGATATGTGTTTTGCTTGGAGCGTCATTTTATTTTATTTTGCTTTGCTTGCTGCTTTAATAAAATACCAAAATCGGAAATTCTTAAATGTTAGAGAGTCTTCATATAGTTACATAATTATTCGACTACTCATTGATCTTCACTTATATCTTTCGGAGTAGTTTGTCATTTGCTCTAGTGCTTCACTTATATCTTTTAGAGCACAACGGTGGTTTTATTTTGAAGAAATAGATGAACTCTCATGCTTCACTTATATTATTTTGAGAGTCTTAAACAGCATGGTAATTTGCTTTTGTTATGAATCTAGTCCTAATCTGATGGGCATCCAAGAGGGATATAATAAAAACTTTCATATGAAGTGCATTGAATACTATGAGAAGTTTGATTCTTTATGATTGTTTTGAGATATGAAGATGGTGATATAAGAGTTATGCTAATGGAGTAGTTGTGAAATTGAGAAATACTTGAGTTGAGGTTTGTGATTCCCGTAGCATGCACGTATGGTGAACCGTTATGTGATGAAGTTGGAGCATGATTTATTTATTGATTATCCTCCTTATGTGTGGAGGTCGGGATCGCGCGATGGTTAACTCCTACCAACCCTTCCCCTAGGAGTATGCGTGTAGTACTTTGTTTTGATGAATTGTAGATTTTTGCAATAAGTATGTGAGTTCTTTATGACTAATGTTGAGTCCATGGATTATACGCACTCTCACCCTTCCACCATTGCTAGCCTCTCTTGTGCCGCGCAACTCTCGACGGTATCATACACCCACAATATACCTTCCTTAAAACAGCCACCATACCTACCTATTATGGCATTTCCATAGCCATTCCGAGATATATTGCCATGCAACTTTCCACCGTTCCGTTTATTATGGCACGCTCCATCATTGTCATATTGCTTCGCATGATCATGTAGTTGACATCATATTTGTGGCAAAGCCACCATTCATAATTCTTTCATACATGTCACTCTTGATTCATTGCATATCCCGGTACACCGCCGGAGGCATTCATAGAGTCATATTTTGTTCTATGTATGGAGTTGTAATTCTTGAGTTGTAAGTAAATAAAAGTGTGATGATCATCATTATTAGAGCATTCTCCCATGTGAGGAAAGGATGATGGAGACTATGATTCCCCCACAAGTCGGGATGAGACTCCGGACTAAGAAAAAAAAAGAAAAAAAGAAAGAAAAAAAGAGAGAGAAGAAAAAAAATCAGAGAGAAGGGACAATGTTACTATCCTTTTAACACACTTGTGCTTCAAAGTAGCACCATGATCTTCATGATAGAGAGTCTCCTATGTTGTCACTTTCATATACTAGTGGGAATCTTTCATTATAGAACTTGGCTTGTATATTCCAATTATGGGCTTCCTCAAATTTCCCTAGGTCTTCGTCAGCAAGCAAGTTGGATGCACACCCACTTAGTTTCCTTTTGAGCTTTCATACACTTATAGCTCTACTGCATCCCTTGCATGGCAATCCCTACTCACTCACATTGATATCTATTGATGGTCATCTCCATAGCCCGTTGATACGCCTAGTTGATGTGAGACTATCTTCCTTCTTTTTGTCTTCTCCACAACCACCATTCTATTCCACCTATAGTGCTATGTCCATTGTATTGCGTGAAAGTTGAAAAAGTTTGATAATACTAAACTATGAAACAATTGCTTGGCTGAAACCGGGGTTGTGCATGATTTAAATATTTTGTGTGATGAAGATAGAGCATAGCCAGACTATATGATTTTGTAGGGATAGCTTTCTCTGGCCATGTTATTTTGAGAAGACATAATTGCTTTGTTAGTATGCTTGAAGTATTATTGTTTTCATGTCAATATTATACTTTTGTTTGGAATCTTATGGATCTGAATATTCTTGCCACAATAGAGAAGATTACAATGATAATTATGTTAGGTTGTATTCCACATCAAAAATTCTGTTTTTATCATTTACCTACTCGAGGACGAGCAGGAATTAAGCTTGGGCATGCTTGATACGTCTCCAACATATCTATATTTTTTGATTATTCCATGCTATTATATTATCTATTTTGGATGTTTAATGGGCTTTATCATAAACTTTTATATTATTTCTGGGACTAACCTATTAACCCAGAGCCCAGTACCAGTTTCTGTTCTTTCCTTGTTTCAGTGTTTCGCAGAAAAGGAAAACCAAACGGAGTCCAATTGACCTGAAATTTGACAGAGATTATTTTTGGATTGGAAAAAACCCACGGAGTATCGGAGATGGACCAAAAGAGTCTTGGGCTGCCCACGAGGGTAGGGGGCGTACCCACCCACCTGGGCGTGCCCTCCTGCCTTGTGGACAGCCCGGAGACCCCCCTGACTTGTTCCCGACGCTAATACCTCTCATATATACCCAAACTTCCAGAAAGAAACCTAGATCGGGAGTTCCGCCGCCGCAAACCTCCAGAGCCACCGAAAACCAATCTAGACCCGTTCCGGCACCTTGCCGGAGGGGGGGAATCCCTCTCCGGCGGCCATCGTCATATCCCGGCGCTCTCCATGATGAGGAGGGAGTAGTTCACCCTCGGGGCTGAGGGTATGTACCAGTAGCTATGTGTTTGATCTCTCTCTCTCTCGTGTTCTTGAGGTGGTACGATCTTGATGTATTACGAGCTTTGCTATTATAGTTGGATCTTATGATGTTTCTCCCCCTCTACACTCTTGTAATGGATTGAGTGTGCCCTTTGAAGTTATCTTATCGGATTGAGTCCTTAAGGATTTGAGAACACTTGATGTATGTCTTGCATGTGCTTATCTGTAGTGACAATGGGATATTCACGTGATCTACTTGATGTATGTTTTGGTGATCAACTTGCGGGTTCAGTGACCTTGTGAACTTATGCATAGGGGTTGGCACATGTTTTCGTCTTGGCTCTCCGGGAGAAACTTTGGGGCACTCTTTGAAGTTCTTTGTGTTGGTTGAATAGATGAATCTAAGATTGTGTGATGCATAGGCTTCATCAACTGCACCACCACCACCGCCCGGATGGTGCCCATCTCCTAATCCATGGACAGAGCTAGTCCAGGCGTGGCCTATGCCCTGGTCCACCCCTACGCCATATGGTGCCCCACCTGCCTATACCGGTGGCTGGCAGCCCGGTGCTCGCCCCTCACACCGGCGCACCCATCCTCGCGCCCCCACAGCCGATGACCGCATACCACGCCGCTCCCTCCTACGCGCCACCGATCTACAACACCAGTCCTTATGCATCCTACGGCGCTCTATCGTCCCCCTACATGCAGCAGTACCATGATGGTGTCTCTCTCTTTACGCCGATGCCGCCCTACTGCCGACGCCACCACACCCGCAACCGCCAATGACTACACCGGCCTCTACTTCGACTTTGAGCTGGGACCAAGCTGCTTTTCTACAAGCCATGAACAACTTTTCTGCACAAGGGACTTAGGTACGGATTGGATTTTCGATTCTGGTGCTTCTCGTCATATGTCTGCATCGAGTAATTTGCTTTCTTTTTGCACACCTTCGTCTTTTCCCTCTATTACTCTCGGTGATCGATCTTCAATTCCTATTTACTATGTCGGTCAGGCTCAAATCCAATCCCCATTTAAGCCTTTGCTTCTTCGTGATGTTCTTGTAGCTCCTGCACTTATTAAAAATCTGATTTTAGTTCGCCAAATCACCACTGATAATCATGTTTCTGTTGAGTTTGACCCCTTTGGTTTGTCGATGAAGGACTACCCGACCAAGGTCGAGATCGCTCGATTCAATAGCTCCGGTGATTTATATTCTCTCCATGGTGTTCCGGCCGCTACTCCTTCAACATCTATGGTGGCCTCTGTTGATCTGTGGCACCAACGTCTTGGCCTTCCCAATAAAAATGTGTTATCCACACTTCTTAGTGAATTTTCAATACCTTGTAATAGAGACTCTCATAATTCTTCTATGTGTCAGTCATGTCAACTGGGAAAACATGTTCGCCTTCCCTTTAGTTCCTCTGAATCCTCTAGTACTTTTCCTTTTGAATTACTTCATTGTGATCTCTGGACATCACCAATAGAAAGTGTATCTGGTTTTAAGTATTATCTTGTGATTCTTGATGATTTTACTCGTTATGTTTGGACTTTTCCTTTACGCAACAAATCCGACGTTCATAAAATATTCCTTAACATCTTACACGATGGCGACTCCCTCCCCCCCCACCTGCCTATGGCGACTCCCATGGCGATTCTAGGGTTTAACCCTACGATCTCCCTCCGGCGACCCCTATGGATGGCCTCCTCCATTGGGACTTCTCCCCCGGCCTTAAGGTCGAGGCACAGGTGCGTGCACGGTTCGGATCTACGGTTCACTTCGTCCCCAACCCCAACTCCAAGGAGTTCTTCCTTGAGGTTTCTTTCTCCTCGGCTTCTTTCCCCCTCTCGGTGGATTCTGTTGGTTTGGCTCTCCAATCATGTATTGGAGGGATCAGTGAAAGGTTCAGTGTCACTCGTTTGGGTGATCGCTATTTTCGGTTCTCGGTGGCATCAAATCGTGTGGGTCACTTTATTTTTGGCCTGCGTGATCGTATCTGGCCGGAGTTTATCTGTCATTTCCATCTGCACCGTGGTGTGGTTTCTCACCCTCAGGATGAATCTTGGCATGCGGATACTGAGCTTAATGGATTGGCTTCTTCACCGGGTCCGGCTATCAAATCTAAGTGGCTATCCTCATAGCATAATGTGGCTATTGATCCTGCCTCTATACCATTATTTGAAAAATTGGGCTTGATCTCGCCGCCGACGGAGATACATTCCGGCGAGCCTCCATTGGGGATTTCTTTTGGCAGTTTTTCGGCCCCGGTTTCTTAGGATAATCATGATATTTTTCGTATTGGGGCCATATCTTTACCTATCTCATCCGTTATTCCAGCTATGTTACCTTCTTTTCGTGGAGGTTTGTTCAACAAGGGTATATGGGATTCCATTCCAGATAATAAACTGTTATCTATTTTGGATGGTTGGCAGGCTGGCTATGATAATGATAGTGTTAAGCTTATGGTGCAAATTACGCCAGTACCAACCAAGGATTATATTTACAATCAGCTAAAGCATTGCTCCCTCTGTGATCGGCTTGGACATGTCGAAACTAATTGTACTGGTTATTTCTGTCAAAGCTGTGGGGATGTTTCTCGGAATTGCCTCTGTTTTTCTTCACATACGAACTCTCCTAAGCATGTGCCATGCAAGGTGGGCCCTAGGCCTATTGTTTATTTCTGCAATGCTTGTTCTGTGAGTGATCACAAGGCCAAGTTCTGTCCTGGCCTTCATCGATGCAATTTTTGTCATCGCCTGGGTCATGAGGCCCGTAAGCCCAGTCTTTGCAATAATTCACCTCATTGGGTTTGGGCACAAAAAAGACCTCACGTAACACAATCTGAGCAGATTTTACCTCAGGGTAAATCGGATTTGGCTGTCGTTGGAAACTCTATGGTTGTTGGTATGGCCCGTGTTGCTCGGGATACACGTTCACACTGGGTTTGGAAACAAAAACAGAAAATCCCACACTCATCGGACGTGGCCACCTCCCATTGCTTGACGATACGCCTCCCTGGTCAGGGAGTAGTCAATTCCGCCTGCCAGAAACACCAATCGGGTGAGCTGACGTCTTCCTCGAGCTCACCACCTCGGCCTTCATGGCCATCATCCAGGAAAACCCTCTGCGCACCCTTGCTCCCATCACCACCACACACGCAAACCCTCTGCCCCTCGCCGGCGATCTTTCTCCCTGCGCCTGCTCGCGCTCTGGCATCTCGAGCTTTGGCGAACTTCCCGACGCGCCCTTTCGCCTTCGCTCTGGTCAGATCGACCTTCAATCATGGCCCTGCTCATCGAGTTCAGAGCCATGTCATGGTGGTGGATGATCCTCCTCTCAACCATGATAGGTACGCCATTGTCTCAGTCAACCCTCCAGTCCCTGACCATCAAAAGGAGTTCTGGCTTGCCGAGGTCTGTCGTATTATCACTGTTGATTTAGAGTATGACTTGGTGGATGATTTCATTTACCCGTTGGGCATTGGTTGCGTGGTGTTTGCGGATATGGAGAGTAGAGATGCCGCGATTAGGGAAGGGCCTCACGCCTTGACTGAGGATTCTAATTTTTCCCTAGTCCCTCCTGATGAAAGTATTGATATGCGAATGCCTGCTTTTGAATATGAGGTATGGATCATGTTACTTGCATTCCCTATGGATTATCAGACTGGGCATTATATTCATAAGGCTATCTCTAATTTTGGTAAACTTCTTGTCTGGCCGCGCCCAGGTCACAACAAAGCCAGTGTTTTGGTAAAATGTCATATAAAGGATGTTGCGGAGGTTCCCCGTAGTCTCTTGGTCACCAGAGTTGGATTGCTGCCGGGTCTTGCTCGCTCTTGGTCAGTTCCAGTTTATGTGCTTAATGACAGAAAAACTATCCCAGGCTTAGCTGGCAATGAGGATGTTCCTCCCCTTCTGAATGCCTCACCTCATCCATACGAACTCCCATACTACAGTGTCATGCAGCAGGCAAGAATTGATGAGATGGCTACACAAGCTGCTCTGAATGAAGCTGCCTGGAATGCTACCGAGCCCGCTCAAGAACAACTCCAGGAGAATGGATGGTGCATGTGGCATGTGGTCCCCCCCCTATACACAGGGTTCAGTTTCAGAACCTTCTTTCAATATGATGGGCCGTCTCTGATGGATGGTGTGGAGCCTGAGCATAATATTTAGGACAATTTGTCTGATGTGTGGTCTTTTGATGAGGAATTTCAGGCTGTTGAAGCGCTTGCTGATGGATTTGTTCTTGGAAACCCTACTACATGTCTGGATTTTGTCAGAGCAGACGGAGATTCAGTTAACTTCTTCGTGGCTGTTGATCATGAGCTATTACTTTGGAAGGGTGGGATGCTCAAGCGCATATACACGCCGGCCCTCACTTTTGAGCAGTCCGCAAATGTCATGCTCCCTCTGAACCCATTCAAGTTTATCCAAAATCAACTGAATGTTGTTTTTGCTGCGTGGCTAGCTTGTGCTGCTCCAGAACCTGATCTCCTGTCGGTTGCTTTCCACTCAGTCTTTCGGTTGGGTGCTGCCATCATCCCCAAATCTCTGCTGCAGGAGTTTTCTGATGCCAGGTCTGAGCCGACCGGTGCTGATTGGGAGCTAGCTGCTCGATCCCCTGGTCTCAAGGCGGTTTCACATCTTGCATCTGAAGCTGCAGGTCTTCAGTCAATTCCTCTGTCAGACCCAGGTAATGCTCTTCAGGTGATTGCTTCTTCATCCCTCTTCAACGCATCACATTGCCGCAATGTTTTGGTGCCGCTTGACACCACTGCGGTCAGAAGATGCACAAGATCAAACAAGTATGATGGGTTCAAGGTCAATCATGCCTCTGATGCCAAGCATTCCAATTCAAGGGTGAAGCCTCGTGTGACTCCTCTTGTCACTGCTGTCTCCATGGCTGCTGCTCCTGTGCAGGTTAAGGCTGGTCCATGTCCACCTCCCACTTCGATTGAGGAAATTCAACAGATGGGTAGCCGCTGCGGGATTGCGCAGGAAGGTCTATCTCCTAAGAAGCTGCTGGATGGCCAGCATTCGTCTTCTGACGCTGGAAACTGAGCTCTCCCTTGGCAATGAATAAATCATGGAATGTGTTGTCGTGGAATATCAGAGGCATCAACTCTGATAGTAAACTTTTGGCTCTTAGGAATGCTATTGATACTAGTGGTTGTTCTGTGCTATGTATCCAGGTAACTAAGCGTGAATCTTTTGATTTAGCCTTTATTAAAACTTTCTGCCCCAAGTGCTTCGATAAGTTTGTGTTTTCTCCCTCTGTGGGTGCCTCGGGTGGCATTATTACAATCTGGAATAGTTCTGTGTTTGTGGGCACGCCATGGCATGTTGATTCGTTTGTTGTGGGTGTTTCTTTTGTTGCCACTCAGTCAAGTGAATCTTGGAATCTTATCAATATGCCCTTGCTCTGGTCAGCGACGGGTGGATTTCACTACTTGGTTGTTTGATCTCAATATACCCAATGATGAAAACTGGGTGATTCTGGGTGATTTTAATTTCATTCGTTCCACGACTAATAGAACAAACCAGGTGGTGATGCTGCTGATATGCTGTTGTTTAATGAAATCATTCGAGCGCAGTCCTTGATGGAACTCCAAGTGAAAGGCAGGTCGTACACCTGAAGCAATATGCAGGACGATCCTTTGCTCGAACAACTTGACCGGTTCTTTTCCTCGTCTAGTTGGACCACCTCCTTCCCAAATACGATGATCCTACCGTTGAGCAAACCTGTATCTGATCATATCTCATGTGTAGTGGCTATCGAATCTAAAATCCCAAAATCCAAACTGTTTCGTTTTGAGAATTTCTGGGTTAACCACGAGGGGTTTTCTGATGTGGTTGCTGCTTCCTGGTCCAAGTCATGCCATGCCCCAAATTCTGCTGCTCGCATCTGCAAAAAACTCAAAATGCTGAGATATGATCTCAAAAGATGGAGCCGGGGCATCTCAAAGCTGAAAATAATGATCCAGAACAGCAATGAGTCTCTAGTTATGCTGGATAATCTTGAAGACAAGAGATCTCTCTTTATCCAGGAGTCAAATTTCAGGCAAATTTTAAAACATCACCTGAATACGCTGCTCAAGTACCAGAATGAATACTGGAGGAAAAGATGTACGATCAGGTATTTCAGATTTGCTGATGAAAACACCAAACTCTTCCAATCTCTGACGACTGAGAGATATAGGCACAACTCTATTGCCACACTACGTGATGATGAAGTGGAAATCAATGACCATGTTGGCAAGGAGGGGGTGTTGTATAAAACCTATAAGGAGCGCTTGGGTTCTTCCAAACCCACTAGTGTGCGTTTTGATCTCTCTAGAATTATCCGTCGAATTGATGGCCTGGATCAATTATCGGCCCCCTTCTCTACTGAGGAGATTGATGCTGTAATTAGGAAATGCCCAGTGACAGGGCTCCTGGCCCTGATGGTTTTAATGGCTGCTTTCTTAAGAGTTGCAGGCAGATTATCAAAGAGGACTTCTACAGGATGTGCAATGACTTTCATGATGGGAAGCTCGATATCACCAGCATTAGTGAGGGATACATCACTTTGATTCCCAAGATTTCTTCTCCAGAAAATGCTAACGATTACAAACCAATGACTCTGCTAAACTGTTGTCTGAAAATTATCACAAAAATTCTGGCCAACCGTCTGCAGAAAGTCATCCTCAAAATTATTCATAAGAACCAGTACGGTTTCATTAAAGGGAGAACCATCCAAGATTGCCTGGCGTGGACCTTTGAATACATACATCAATGCCATACCTCGGCGCAGGAGATTATTCTTCTCAAGCTTGATTTTGCTAAAGCATTTGACACAATTGAGCATGCTCCCATGTTAGAGATCATGAAACACATGGGTTTTGATGACAGGTGGATGGGTTGGATGGAAACGATATTTGGCTCTGGTGTTTCTTCGGTTCTCCTTAATGGAGTTCCTGGCAGGAAATTTCAATGCAAGTGTGGGGTGCAACAAGGTGACCCCCTCTCGCCATTAATTTTTTTCCTTGCTGCGGACCTCCTACAAGAAGCGATCAATGATGCTTTTGCTAGCGGCCTCGTTGACCTACCTTTTCCATGGAACAGTGTTGGTGATTTTCCGGTAGTGTAGTACGCGGATGACACTATTTTGGTAATGCAAGCATGCCCCGAACAAGCTGCCTGTATGAAAACTATCCTTGAAGACTACGCTGCCTCGGTAGGTTTAAAAATCAATTTTCACAAATCCACTCTCATTCCCATTAATACTGATCATCAACGTGCTGCTGAGTTGGCAGGAGTGTTTGGTTGCTCTGTTGGTTCCCTACCATTCACTTACCTCGGCCTCCCCATGGGAACGACAAGGCCAAGTTTGCTTGAACTCATGCGGCTGGTGCATGGAGTGGAAAGGAAGATGTCCACAGCATTGTCTCTAATGTCGTCTGGAGCTAAGCTGACTTTGGTCAATTCTGTTGTGACGTCGATGCTTATTTATGCAATGTGCATGACCAAATTGCACCCGAAAGTGGTTGAGCATCTGGACAAATTGTGCAGGTACTGTCTTTGGGCAAAAAACTCTGATGATGGGGTCAAAAATAACTCTCTTGCGGCCTGGGAGCTAGTCTGTCGCCCAAAATGGAATGGTGGCCTTGGAGTCATCGATATCAAGACCCAGAATGTGGCCCTCCTCCTGAAGCATCTATTCAAATTCTACAACCGTGAAGATGTCCCTTGGGTGGATTTGATCTGGGAGGCATACTACAGGAACAAAATCCCGCATGTTGTCAACCCGGTGGGCTCTTTCTGGTGGAGGGATGTAATGCAACTCAACGATGTTTTTCGTGGGATTACCAAAGTCACCCCAGGAGATGGTTCTGCCTCTTTGTTTTGGAAAGATGCCTGGTTTTCCAGTGATCGAGATGCCCCCCTCATGGACATATACCCGAGGGCTTTCTCTTTCTGCCTGAATGAGGATGATTCGATTGCAAAGGTTCTTGCTGCTACGGACCCAACCATGATTTTTCATCTACCTCTTTCGGCCCAGGCTAGAGAAGAGATCAGGGAGATCCAGCAAGGTTTGATGCACGTGCGGTTGGTCGACGACTGCTATGACATTTGGGAGTGCACGCTTGGGTTCTTTTCATCTAAGAAGTTTTATAACCACTGCTTTAAAGAGATTGTGGCTGATGATGCTTTCAGATGGCTTTGGAAGGCCAAAAGCCCGATCAAGTTTAAAATGTTTGGATGGTTGCTGCTTGTGGATCGCTTGAACACCAGAAACATGCTCAAGCCCAGGCACTTCGCCATCACGGGGAACAACTATGGCTGCATGTTCTGCCAAAACCCCCCTGAGGAAAATGTTGTGCACTTGTTCTTTATATGCCCTTTTAGCCAACAATGCTGGAGCAAGGTTGGCATGGTTTGGCCGATGTTGGACAATAGGATCGCTTTGCTTCATGGCGGCAACCTCTCTTCATGGACATTTTCCTGTTAGCCGCCTGGAGTTTATGCATGGAGAGAAACAATGAACACTTCAGAGGGATCCCACATTCTTTCGGTTCATGGTTGACTAGGTTCAAAAATCTTTTGGAACTCCTAGTCCATAATTGCAGACAGGAGCTTCATCCTTTCCTGTCTAGCTACATTGTAGGCTTGGGACTTCATTGCTGTAATTTTTCGCCTACATGGCCGGGGGGGCACTAAAAACCCATTGTAACACTTATGTAACTGTTCCTTTGTGATTAATACAAAAGTCAGTGGGAGCCTCTCCCATTGTCGTTCACACTCAAAAAAAAATATTTCTTAACTTTTAGCGCTATGTCTCGGTTCACTTTTTCCTCCCTATAAGATTCATACAATGTGATAATGGTCGTGAATTTGACAACTTTAAAAATCGAAATTTCTTTCTACAATATGGAATTCTTTTGTGTTTCTCCTGTCCTTATACCTGCCCACAAAACGGCAAAGCCGAGCATTCTCTTCGTACTCTTAATGACATCATTCGCACTCTGCTTGTTCAATCGTCTCTGCCTCCGAAGTTCTGGGCTGAGGCCCTCCACATGGCCACATATCTACTCAATATTCGTCCATCCAAAGTTAACCCACAAACTACTCATTACTTATCTTTATTTCCCTCTCATCCAAATTACTCCGATATTCACGTCTTCGGTTGTGTTTGTTTCCGAAACTCCTACTCTACTTCTCCTAACAAACATTCCCGCGCTCTAGCCCGTGTGTCCATCTAGGTTTTTCTGACGAGCACAAGGGTTATCGTTGTCTAGATCTTGTTAGTGGTCGTGTTCATGTGTCTCGTCATGTAACATTCGCTGAAAACATTTTTTTTCCTTTTTCAAGCGTCGACAATTAGATCCCAACTCACCCTCGCCGTCCACTAGTCCCTCTCGTCACAATCATCTTCACTTATTTCACCCGCCGACCTATCCAGCGAAACCAGCCGAATCCTCTGCCGTGGTAGTGGATCCTGCCGCGACCACTTCTGTCATCACCTCTGTTCTGGTAGAGGAAAACACATTACACTCTGTCGCGGCAGACCTCCTGCCGCCGCAGTCTTCACCGCCATCTCCCGCGTCCGCTTCCTTCACTGCGCCGGACGCGTCCACCACATCTTCCCCCACCCCTCCTGCTCATGCTATTCCCGTTCCAGCTCCTACTAACGATCATACCATGCGCACACGTGCCAAGTCCGGGTTTCGTTTACCTGCTAAAGATCGTCTCAATCTTCATGCATCTCTATCTCCTTCCTCTCTACCCCAAATCTTACAAATCAGCTCTCCTGGATCCTAATTGGGCCGTAGCTATGAAAGATGAATATGATGCCCTTCTACAGAACAACACGTGGCAGTTAGTTCCTCGTCCTTCCAATACAAATATCATTTCGGGCAAATGGGTTTTCCGCCATAAATTTAATTCTGATGGAAGTCTTGCACGTTATAAGGCTCGATGTGTATGTCGTGGTTACTTTCAGCAACACAGCATCGATTATGATGAGACTTTCTCTCCAGTTGTCAAGCCCAGCACTATTCACACTGTCCTTAGCATCACCGTCTCTTCTTCCTGGCTCTCTTCAAGAAATAGTCTATTATCAACAACCTCTTTTCTTCGAACATTCCTCCTATCCTAATCATATTTGTCTTCTTCAAAAATCTCTTTATGGTCTTAAACAAGCACCACGTGCCTGGTTCCAACGCTTTTCTACTTATGCTCAAACCATCGGTTTTACCCCTTCCCGTTCTGACACTTCACTCTTCACCTTTCATCACAACACCAACACTGCTTACCTTCTTTTATATGTTGATGATATTATCCTCACAGCTTCCTCACAATAATTTTTAGATCATATTATCTCTCTTCTTCGTCATGAATTCTCTATGACAGATTTAGGTCTTCTTCACCACTTCTTAGGTATTGCTGTTACCTGTGACTCCTCTGGTCTTTTCTTGTCTCAACGTCAGAACACTCTGGATCTTCTTTCTCGTGCCGGTATGCTTGATTGTCAAACTTCCCATACCCCTGTTGATACAGGTTCCAAACTCTCTGCCGACGGTGATCCTTTCTCTGATCCTTCTCTTTATCGTAGTCTTATCGGTGCACTTCAGTATCTCACTCCCACTCGTCCTGAAATTTCTTTTGTTGTCCACACTACAATCATGTCAAACGTATTCTTCGGTAGCTCAAAGGCACACTAGACTTAGGTCTTCATATCAACCAATCCTCTCCCACCTCCTTGACAGCTTACTCTGATGTAGACTGGGTTGGTTGTCCAGATACTCGTAGGTCCACATCCGGATTTTGTGTTTTTCTTGGTAACAAATTGGTTTTTTAGTCTTCAAAAAGGAAGGTTACGGTGTCCTGCTCGTCTGCTGAAGCTGATTACCGCGTTGTGGATCATGCGGTTGCTGATACGGTTTGGTTGCGCCAGTTGATGTTGGAGCTGCACCGTCCTATTGAGCAAGCTACCATTGTTTACTGTGATAATATTTCAGCTGTCTACATGTCAGGGAATTTGGTTCAACACCGTCGCACCAAGCATATTGGGATCGACATTCATTTTGTTCGAGAGAAGGTGGCTCTCGGTCAAGTTCGCGTTCTCCATGTGCCTACTTCTGCTCAGTTCGCTGATATCTTTACTAAAGGCCTTTTCAAGACAGTCGTTTCAGTCTCAACGACGTCGAGCCTAACGTTGACACTGCGGGGGTTGTTAGAATACAACTTGTATTAGGATTAAGACTCCTACTTGGTTTGTAATAAGGCTAGTTCAGGTGCGGCTTGGCTCTTATATATACTTCTTGTACCGGCACAATATTGCATCAATAATTATTCAATACAATTCTACAGTGAAGATGAAGATGAGCTTCATCATTTTGTTTGGGGAGGCGTTCTTCAGCATAGAAAACAGCAGGCGGGACTATTCCTTCCACCTCAGGAATTTGTGCTTTCGCTTCCGTGTAATATTAGTGTAAGGATCTTCTATAATCTATGATAGACACCCTGAACCTATGTAGGGTTGAGCGCAGTTAATACCCGAATGCACACCTGTTTAAAGACCTGGTCGTTTGTATGCAAAACCATTATGTAACTTTTAGCTATTATAAATCGAGTGTGTGCTGAGAAAACAATCTGATTATGACTCCACCAGGTCTTGGCTGGATGAACTAGGCCAAATTGTGGGCATAATTCTAATTTATTGTCTCTTGGCAGTGTGGTTTGGTAACGTGTACAATTGAGGAATACCCAAGCCTCTATATTCAGGGATGTTTTTGCGCTCACGTTTACCCACTTGGGTGAAAGCAACTTCTCAGTGTGTTGATTGGTGACGCGTGTATTAATTTGGGATACTGGCGTGTAAATTTACCTAGTGGCCCTACGTTGTGGATGAAAATTTTCTCAACGTACGTATCTACTCTGTTGGTGCAGCTAGCGATAATATTGAGCGCGCGTGGGCCAGCCTGGCCCATTGACTTGCTCTTCTAGGCGTTTATACTGTGGTTGTCCACGTGTTCGGGCCTCTTTTCTTTTTTGGGCTGCCCGTCCTCCTTCGTTGACATGTGGTGGCTTCCGTTAGCGTACACGGTGTCGCTGTGCCCTGGGAGAGCGGTGCCGCTTCCATTGTTCGATGTAGAGCCTTCGAGTGCTTTTTGATCGGTGCCGCTTAAGGCGTTTGCCGTTTTCGTGGTGCAATCTAGATATTCGCACGCACGTTGCGGGGCTATAAATAGGCCGTTCTTCCTGCCATGTTATCCAAGTAGGTCTTCGTTGCTCCCGCGTATTTTAACTCCGTGGTGGGCTCTTCTTTCGGTCGTAATGGTCCGCGCCGTCAGGTTCCGGAGGGCCGTTGTTCGACGGCGTCGTGGTTTCGTCCCGCTGTTTTGCCTGGTGTGTCGGGTCGGCCAGCACGTACGGATCGGATGACACTTTGGCTTCTGATGATTGGTCGTCCCGTCGGGGTGGTCGCTGTGTGCGGTCTTCGAGCTCTGGATGCATGCCGGATCTTGTGCCACGATCTGGTTTGTTTAGTTTTTGATTTCCCGTTTGTTTGTTGTGGAGTTTTTCTGTGTGTTGACTGCTTTGTTCCTTTGATTTTTCAGCGTCTCCTTCTTTGTCGTTGGGCTCTGCTCTTGGTGGGTCTTGTAGGCGGCGGAGGGAAGAGATTCAGTTGGGCAAGCGACCTGTTGATTCCACTATTGGTTTGTGGCTCTTTTTTTATTTTTTTGTTGATTGTTGTTGGATATTACTCAAATCCCTACTGTGTTCTGTTTCTGCAGGCGTCCCTTTCTGCGAGACGGGTCGGTCTGCGCAGCGTTCTACTTTTTCTACCGGTTAATTGTTCGTCCGTTTCTGGTTCTGGTATTTATACTTGCTTCTCGCCCGTTCTTTTCTTCCGTGTATGCACGCTGTGCACGTGGGGCGGAGCAGCTCTACATAAATTAAATTACGTTGGTGTGGCCCATGGTTTAGCGGGAGAGGCGCTGTGTTTTTGATTGGCCAAGGGCGTTACGGCATCTCCAGCCGTTGGCCTCTCAGAAGGGGCAAAAAATCGTCCTCTGATACGCATCGGCACTAAACCGCGCACTGGGAGCGTGATGCCCCCAGTCACAGCGCCCATGGTTAGTCAAAAAAATCAAAAACAGCGCAAACATGATTTAAATTTAACGCAAACATCGGTGAGTTCGTTCAAACTTAAACATATTTTTAAAAAAAAGAAAAAAAAAAACTACCGCGGGCTACCCCCTCCGTCTCCCTTGCCGCCCGCCCACGCGGTTCTACATGCCGAGGAGGCTGTAGAACCGCGTGTAGTCACCGCCGCCGCCGTCGTCGTCATCATGGTCGCCGTCGCCGCCCCCGCCTACGCCTCCGCCGTCCCTGCTGCATCCCTCCCCCGGTTGGCGCGACGGGTTGGACGGTCCGGAAGCGGCGTCGTCGTCGCTGTCGAGGACCACGACGCCGTGCTCGTCCTCGCGCCCACGCTTGCGGGCGGCGATCTCCTCCAGGGCCCGACGCTGTCGGACCATCTCGTCGCGGAGGTAGTCGTCCCGCGCCCACCGCAGGGCGTCCTCGTCGGAGAAGCCGCGCCGGACTATCTCCTCGTACTCCGCGGGGAGGCCGGGCTCCGGCTTGGGCTCGACGAGGACGAAGCAGCCAGTGGGTAGGGAGGTGTTGGCGCCGATGCGGACGCCGGAGTGGTGGGTGCACGCGCTGACCGGCGTGCCCTGGGGCTCCGGCTTGACGGGGCGGAGGCAGGGCGAGCCGCCGGACGAGGAGGAGGACCCCCCGGTCTCCATGCGCCTCGGGGTCCAGAAGCTTCCCCGGCGGCGTGAGAAAGACGAGGGAGCGAGGTACTCGAGGCGTGGCGTGTTGCCGCCCTCGATGTACTCGAGGACGGCCTCCAACGTGCGCCCGGACACGCCCCACCACCGACGCCGGCCGGCAGCGTTGAGCCTGTCGGAGGGCCCGGGTACTCGGCCTTGTAAAGGAGGCGAGTCTCGTCCTCGTGAAGATGGCGGCGGCCGAAGCCGTTCGCCGCCGTGCCGTCGCCTGGGAAGCGCTCGGCCATGGGTGATGAACTGGAGACAGCGAGAGAGAGGAGAGGGGGAACGACGGCGTCGAGAGAGTGTGAGATCACCGACCTCACTGGGGCACGTCTTATATAGGCCGAGGCGCCGCCCGTACGCGTGCCCGCCGTGTGTACGCGTGGCGGGCGAGGGAGGGCGAGGGACGCGCGTCATCCGGCCTTCACTGCGCCGCCGTGAGGCATTAATGGCGCAGGCTGACCGGCGCGGCAGCGCGGCAGCTTTGGCATTGATTCGCCGCGGGAAACGAGGCGATGAGGACGACGAAGGGCCGAGAAGAGAGCCGTGTCGCTGACGTGGCGGGCCCGCGGCTTTTTCGCGCCAAAAAAGTTCGCCCGACGCCCCCGGGCGTCCCAACACGTCGGGTTCAGCTTGGGTCCGCCGGCGCTGTTTTCGGCTCAGGCCGGTGAAAATCGGGTTCTTGGGGCGTGACTGGACCGATTTTTCGGCGCCGGCGCAAAAAAAAACGCCTAGGGAGGACGTCTTGGGGGCGCGGCTGGAGATGCCCTTAGGACTTAGAGCTTAGCTTGTGTGGTTGGTTGCATGGGTTCTGCATGTGGGTGCGTAATTGCTAGGGCTACTCCAGGTTGTACGTGAGTGCTCGCTTGCATGGACCTGCCTAATTGCTAGGTCTACTCCTGATTGTGCGCACACGCACGGCTCTGCATAATTGCTAGGTCTACCCCAGATTGTACGCGCGGGCTCGCCTGCAGGTTGTACGTGCGTGCTCGCTTGCATGGCCAAGAAAGAGAGACAGAGATAGAGATACAAATCGCTAGGTGCATGTAACAACCATGCCACACAGCGTCCCTAAGATTATAAATGATGGCTCTGCAATTTTCTCAAAAAAAAATTATAGACCACACAAGACAAAAGAAAACATAAGAACAGTAGTACTAGCACGAATCATCTTTTTTAATGCTAGCTGTTTACACTTTCAGCAAGACAAATTTAATCCCTTAAAAAAGCAAGTTAATTTTAATTGAGGCTCTTTGTAGTTACATTATTTAATGTGTGTTGTACTTGGTCTGTTTAAAAGTATTTTGTAGACCCATCGTACTGTTCGAGCCTGGTTGGAGGAAGATATGGACCGGAAGATATTTCTATATATGGAAAATATATTCAGAGTGAGAGGTTCTAGACCCATCGTACTGTTCGAGCCTGGTTGGAGGACGATATGGACCGGAAGATATTTCTATATATGCAAAATATATTCATTGTGAGAGGCTTTTGAATCTTTATCTGAGTAGCTCATGTATTTTCGTGACTAGAAAAATATGCCTGCATTAGTATTTTAATGGCTAAAACGGTATGAGAAATTTATAACTCTGTTTTTTGTCTTGGGTGATCGAACGACAAGCTACATCGCATATCTTCAATTGATGGCAATTGCGCGAGTGCTTCAGTAAATATAGTCATGATCATGTTCCTAGCAGCAAAGAGAGCTGCTATATTTGATCCTGAAAAAAGGAAAGGACAGGACAGGCTGAGATGGCAGTGAGACAAGTTCGTGAATGTATAGTCTCATGCGAGCTTGCAAGGTATCACAGACCTAATAATAAGCAAGCAAATGCAAAATCAAAAATCATAGGGACGCAATCACGCAAACACACCTAAATTTTGTTTGAATAATTCACTTAGAGGCTATGCAGTAGGACTACAGCCATAATAAGAAACCCTGATAAACTAAATCTATTTCTACAAAGATTTACACCACCAAGAACCCAATAAAAGCAGCAAAGGGAAATGCATGCCTGAATAAATACTGGACTAACAGATGTAGCTCATGTTGCAAAAAGCCTCTTCATTACAATTTGGATTTGAGAGCAGTGTACGCATTCATCTCTAGGCAAGAAGTTAATTTCTTTCAACTTAAAACTGTTTATAAATTATAAGTTTATAATTACATTAACCAATTGGAGAAGGCAGAACTGCAAGTTGTTTTGATTGAAATAATAAATTTCGGAGGAAAACCTGTTTCATAAATCATTGATAATATTTATGCTTTATATTTGGGGGATTCAATGTGTGAACTAAAAAACTAGATCAAAAGGATGCGAACAATAGAAGTTGTCTATCAAATATTGGAAAAAGAGAGTAAAATTTGATATATTCATTTTAGGCACTTTTAGTAAGTAGCATAAATATGGTCATGGCATTATCTGGTGAATACCTTTGGTTGGTATTCTTTGAGTATTTGGATTGGTCGGTATGTAGTACTACTGTCATGTGCGTGCTCACGTCACAATTATAGCGAGGGAAATAGGTAGTGTTCGCCAATTATTTTGCTTTGATATAGGTTTCAACAATTTTCAAGGAAATCTGACCATTTTGCTATGTAATAATAACCACTTTGTTGCATCTACGAAAATGCCACAAGCACATAGCCACATACTGCAGCATAGTTGTAGCTTTAGCACGACTAAAGTACTTCCGTTCAGTTAAGATCCTTGAATATATCCGATCTTTTGTGTCTATTACCACAACCGCCGTTACAAATTGCATGGGCAATCCAAAACGAGAATGTCTTTTAAATTTCACATTCATGTAAATTTTCGACGATTTAAAGATGATAGATGAGGTTCTTATATTACATCTTCTGTTTTTTTGGAGATACAAAGTGCTAATAACAAAGCGCTATATGACTCCCAACCAGGATTTTTGTTCCTTCTGTAAATTTTCCCGAGCTAAGGCGTTTTGGGTGAAGAAGGAAAACAAAATATAGAGGTCGCTGATTTGGGACTCCGTCTTGAGAAGCTCATGAGTTATTGTTTGCATGCTAGATGTAAGGAAGTATTAGGACTAAAGACGAGACAACCTTAGGAGGAGGCCAAACATGAGAGGTAGGTTGTTCGATCTGGGAACAAGTATGATGCATATGCTTGATGTCTACACAGTAGTGTATATCTTTGGTTCATTTCATTATTGGTCCTAACCCCACGGGGGGTATACCATGATGATTTGATTTCAAGCTCCAATGCCATTTATACTCACGTTTGAACTCTTCTGGTATCTTGTGTGTCTTCCCAATGTGCAAGTTCCTGCCGTGTTAGTTTCCTTTCTCTTCTTTCCATCTAAGCTGTATGCCATCTGTAAGATAGTTATGAATGCAAAACTTTTCTCTTTAATTGCCTTGTGGGATGGTTACAATGCAGGTTTTTTTCCTTTAATTGTCATGTGATGAAAAGAGTGTACATACAAGATATTCCAATACATACAATACCACCTATTGACAGGCGCGGCGTGCCGCCGCCCGGGGTTCGCTAGTTATTGTTACATGCCAAGTGTCCTAATTCATTTGACGAGTGAGTTAAGTTCACGGAGAAGGTCTATGGGCGAACCATCACAACCCCCCCCCCCCCCCCCCAGCGCCCCCGGTAGATGGGGACGCATTCAATTGCATGCCCTGACTTGTAGGTCCATATGACCAACTGTACAAAACAGACAAACATTGTGCATCTCGTACAAAATGCCTATCCGCAAACAGACATCAACGGTGCCCCTCCCCCCCCCCCCCCAAAACGATCCTGCCCGTTTCTGTCCCATATAGCAAATCGATAATGTATAGCACAAATCCCAAAGCTCATCTAAACAACACAGATATGAGGATCAACTAGACCCGGTAGCCAAAACGCCCCTCCCATTTCATGTGCACTACATTCCTTTTCTTTATTGTTCAAAAAAACTTTTCTTTTTCTTTAAATCTAACCTTTCGGCCACCCTGAAACTCAGTTTAATTTTTAATTGGCCAACCCGACCACACACCTTAATTCTTCTTTCTGCCTTTCCTTCGTTTTTAGTTTTGCTGGCTTTGCCCACACACCTTAGGGCATGTACAATGGTTGATAAGATAGTCTTATCTTAAGTCTTACATGTAATTTAGAGATGACAAAAAAATGTCTACAATGGGTCATCTCTTAGCCTTATCTTCAGTAACAACTATAGGGCTGGCCCCATAGTTGTCCCAAACGTGCGGCCCGCACAGGGCCCATAATTTTGTATGTAGGCCTAGTATTTCTAAAAAAAACGTCCATAACTGCCGTCGCGTCGGTGTCGGGCCGTCGAAGACTGAGCGATCAGGCTACACCAAACCAAACCCTGCAGTCGCGTCGGGCCGTCGGGCGTCAGCGATCCGGGCGTCTGGGCGATCAGCCGATCACGCAACACCAAACCAAACCCTGCAGGAAACGGATGGCCTTCACCTCACCGATCGGATTCAGGCTGCTGCCATTATTGCCTTCTTGTTCGTTTCCTCTTCCAAATTTTAGACTCGTCGGATCGATTGGTGACCGACTCCAGCCTCCATGTGCTTTGCGAGTCCTACTTTTCGATTAATTTCGGTTCTTACTCCTAATTTCTACTTTCCCAATTAACTTTTGGTGCTTTGTGTCTTTGTTAGAGATCGGTTCTTACCTCCTCGGCCAAAGATCCACACTCACAGTGTAGCAGTTCAACTGGACAGGACCCGAAACTAGGTGAGTTAGATGGTTCGTCTAATTGCCAAACATTAACACATGCACTTATTGACAGACATGGCGTGGTTAGAAAAGAAGCACCGCCGGTGTCATTCGATAATTAGTCTGTTGATCCTTAGATTTTTTTTTAATGAGATAGGGCCTCATCTTTTAGTTTCGCACAGGGCCCCAGATTTTGCCCACCGGCCCTGACTAACTATTCCTAAAAACGTGGTGAGACATATTGTGCTAATAGATCATCTATTTTCTTCTCTTAAATAAGAGAAGACAAGCCTTTTCTTATGAGTTATCTCTCCTCCATCTCATCATTTATCTTATATGGCACTCCTAAGATAGCACCATTGTACATGCCCTTAATTCTTCATTCCGCCCTCTCCTTCGTTTTCTTATAGTATAATTCCACTTTAGGCATCAAGCCTCACCATCTCGTTATTGCTTTCCATGGCAGCTTGTTGATTAGATAGAAACTCACATACGCATGTAAACTGATGAAATTCAATCTAAGGAGCAAGGTGGGATTATTTAAGGAACTTTATAAGCAATGGATTGCTGCTATGCTGCCTGGCCTGGACCTTGGGCCCGGGAAGTAGCCTAGAGCCACAACTAATAGTTACGCACTGGTCGGCATGCCATGGTGGATATGGAGAGCCACAACCGGAGGAGACGGCGGCGAAGATGGGCAGGGCCGCAGACAGGATGCCTATCTACTCAGTAGTATAGTTTCCTTCCCGATTAGTTTTAGGGGCCGGTACATTTCTCTGAACATTGGATTGTGTGTAAGCTCACACACATAAATAGTATCACAGGTGCCACATGGCATATATGTTAAGCTATCAAAAAAATATAATAAAGTATCACACGTGACATAAGAACGTAAGCCGCCTGACATAAGACGCGTGACAGCTGTATGGAATGACCGATTGTGTAGACCATATTTTGGTGACGTTCTCATAAAAATAATATAATAAAGTATCACACGTGTCATAAGGCACGTGACGTAAGCCGTGTGACGTAAGACGCATGATGGCTGTATGGAACAAGAATGTGATGGATGTACGAAACGAGCCGTTATTGGCTATATTATGATCGCAGAATATTTTCTTGTCTGTTATAATCAATGCAAAGAATTGTGAGCTACGCATGAATGAGGGCATGTTACACGTGAATGTGATGTTGCTATCAAAGTATGCAGTTTGAAAATGTAAATAAACAGAATAGCTAAGCTAGCACTATTGTGTGGACTGAGTCTTCAGCTGACGCATGTAAGACTCAACACTGCCATTCCAATTATATCAGCTCAGTGCTTTCAGCTTTTAGAAACCAGTGCCCACAGTACATTTCTATAAGTAACACTCTGTACTATATATAGACAATCAGGATATATATAGGAATCCACTGTTGATCTTAAAGTACGTTGATTGAGTCGTGCGTTTTGTCTTATATGTCTCTTCCAGAATCCTAATGAGCTAGCTGAGTTTCAAACCAGCCAGCTAGCAAATTACATATAAGTCTTTTTAGAATTTTCACTATAAACTACATATGGAGCAAAATGAGTAAACCTACACTCTAAAATACGTCTATATTCATCCATATGTAGTTTATATTTAGATCTCTAACAAGACTTATATTTAGAAATGGAGCGAGTATATTAAATTTATGTTTTTTAAGATATTTTAGATGACCTTATCCCGTGGAGTCTGCTGGGATCATATAATTTTCAAAATTCGAGCAATGCTTATCCTCATACCATCCAAAGGAACGCACCAATAACCATCATGAATTTCGATATATTTTACCTACAATTTGGCCATCATTTTCTTGTTTGGGAGGAGATCTCCACCACCTGGTGTGTCCAATTTTCTCCCAGGAGATCCGGTAGTTAAGCCGTCAGATTCATCGGCATGTCAAGATGTCAGCAAACAATCAAAGCTCACATCATGGCGTGGAGTTGAAGTAGCTATCACAAAGATATGAGATGATTCAAAGCAAAATATTGATTAAAAGCTATCCAACTAACCAGTACTTGAAATTTATTCCTAACCAGTGCTTGCAGTGCATTTGTATATGTAACATTATGTACTATGGATGTGTGCATCACATGATGCATGGGTCCCTTCTGAAAGAAAAAATATTGTACATATAGCCAGACAAAATGACAGAAGCGATTAAGACCGCATCAGGGCAAGTTGTTAAATTACACGCTACGACTACCATTGATCCCCACCATTTCTCGATCTCACTGATGTCACACTGATCCCCTACCATTGAAGTTATCTGAGGACTGGGCCCGAGTGCACACAGGTATTTCTCGTATATATATACCTCAGCATATCCGCCACATAGAAGAAGCACAGCTTGCCCACCAATTCAAACAGTGCACCACAACTATGGGGCATCACTCAGCCCTAAGGCATATAGTCTTCCTCCTCCTCCCTCTCCTGGCCAGCATGCATTGCGGTCAGGCCAACCCTGGTCCTCGCTTGATCCATTCCATCTTCAGTTTCGGCGACTCGTATGCCGACACCGGCAACTTTGTCAAGCTTGCTGCGCCTGTGTTTCCGGTCATCCCGTTCAGCAACCTCCCCTACGGGGAGACCTTCTTCGGTCACCCCACCGGCCGAGCCTCCAATGGCCGCATCATCATGGACTTTATTGGTATTTATACTTATGCTTTTCTGTCCTTTGTCTGGACTTAGCTAGCTTTCAGTTTTTGTTCGAGAGTATGCTATAGATAGAAGGCAGTGTCTACTATGTCTGGACTTATGATTAAACAATCAACTTGGCAGCCGACGAGTTCGGGCTCCCTTTCGTCCCCCCGATTCTTGGTGAAGAAAATAATTTCACCCATGGAGCAAATTTCGCTATCGTCGGCGCTACGGCACTCGACCTAGCCTACTTCCACGAGAAGAACATCACGAGTGTGCCCCCTTTCAACAGCTCCTTGAGCGTGCAGCTCGACTGGTTCCAGAGCCTCAAGCCCACCTTGTGCTCAACACCACAAGGTAACAACTCCACTCAGTTATATGTTTATATTTCATGCATGATGTAGTCTGGATTGAATGAAAAATTGGCAATTAAATTATGTTTTATCGATCTTCAGGTTGCAGAGACTATTTCAGGGGATCCCTCTTCTTTATGGGAGAGTTCGGAGGGAACGACTACACCTTCATCATGGCCTCCGGCAAAACCTTTGGCTTGGTATACGTGCGAGACGTCGTACAAGCCATCTCAGAAGGCGTTGAGGTATGACCAATTGTTTTGTCCCGAGCCTGGAAGACCTTACAAAATTAATTAACTTGCTGCTTGGTTTAATTTTCTCACACCAAGCTCGCTAATTAAGCCTAAGCGAAATGCTTGCCTTTGTTGTTTTGTTTTGCATGCAGCAACTAGTTAAGGAGGGAGGCAGGTACGTGGTGGTGCCTGGGCAACCGCCAATGGGGTGCATTCCCATCGTCCTGACCTTGTACGCCAGCCCAAACAAGACGCACTACGACCGCCGGGGGTGCCTGATAAAATACAATGCTCTAGCACGGTACCACAACAGACTGCTGGTGGCGGCCGTGTATCGGCTCCGGATCAAGTACCCCACGGCCAAGATCGTGTATGGTGACTACTACACGCCAGTGATAGAGTTTCTCAAGGAACCAACAAGATACGGTAAGCTACAAAAGATGATTGAATGACAAAACACAATTTTTTGTAGTTGCTGATTCAGGGACGTCGCAGGGTTTAGTGCTTCGTTGGGGCTCGACGTATGCTGTGGTGCAGGTGGGCCGTATAACTACAACATGACTGCGGCTTGCGGATTACCTGGCGTGAGCGCATGCACTAACCCTGCCACGCACATCAACTGGGACGGTATCCACCTCACGGAGTCTGCATATAGGCTCATCGCCACCGGTTGGCTCTTGGGGCCCTTACGCACATCTGCGCCTATTCTGGAGGCCATGTCAGGATCTCAGGATCTCAAGACATCTTCAATCTTATAAATCAACACCTTGAGTTACGCTAGCTAGCTCCTGAGTAGGAGTACTAGCTAGCTGCAACCGACGCTGGTCTCTTGAAGCTCTATCCCTACGGCTGCAACCTTTATTCTGCATGCATGCTACTCGTTCAATAAACAAGCTCCACACTTCCTAGCTAAAGTGTGTGTGTGTGTGTGTGTGTGTGTGTGTGTGTGTGTGTGTGTGTGTGTGCTTATGGTTATAATAGTGTGAGACAGACATAATCGCCGCTCAAGTATAAATTAAAGCAGTATGGTATATGTAAACCCTGAATTCATGTCTGCTATTTCCTTTCGATATGACAATCTGAAGGATATCCTTTTATGTATGCCTTCGATAGTACTAGTGGGGGTGATTTGTTCTTTGGGGGAGGGCAGGCCAACTGAGAAAGATGGATTTGTGGTGTTATATTTGTTGTCATATTTTCTTGCGTGCTTCTCTAAGAATACATGTATATAAACTGCTGGAAGCCTTTGAACAATTTGCTAGATTAATTAATTAACTAGCCGTCAACCTGTGCATCCGGACGGGCTAGTTGTGTACGCTGCTATTGCAAGTTGTCATATAGTATAAAATATGTAGCTATCTAAAATATGTGACACATTTTTCAGATGATATTTAATTTACCAGGAGTAACGAAATTTAGAAGTCCCAAACTGTATAATATAATATATTGTTCTGCCTTGTCTTATGATCATATGGGTTTAATATGCATGTCTTATCAGAAATTAGATGTAAAACATCAAATAATATAATATGAAATAAAGTGTATACTCATATTTTCTCTCTAGATAAGAAAATATATTATTTTATGGTGGTATACGATGCATTTACAACATTGAAAATAAATTTTGCTTATTGCTCATTCACCTGATACCTATTTTAAGCAATTAATTTACTTCATATATATGATGAGAGAGCCTCATAGAATTAAGGAAAATTTATCCTTGTGTACCTTTTATTTAAAAAGAGAAGAGGTATTGGTGCACAAATAGCAGACTATGTTATATTATTTTCTTGTCTTATTCCTTCATTTTCCCATAAAAAGGGGAAACATCATATTCTTCGACCGAATGCAAGATTTGTGCACCAATGCTTGTGTATTTGTGCACCTCCAGCTTCTATAAACCAAAGGAGGTGCACAAATACACAAGCATTGAGGTGCTTAGTACAAACTATAAAATATTGCATCCAGCTTCTATAAATACCTCAATGCTTGTGCATTTGTGCACCTCCTTTGGTTTCACCTTATCATATTATATTGCTCTAAACATGTCCTCTATGAATATATTAGAAAGTTCCTAAAAGTAAAATGCTAAAATTAATGTATATTAACATTTCTGTCAACATGCAAAGTCCGGGAAAGCAAGCACTTGTAAACACTAACCGGTATCCAACAATGATGCTACTATGTGTGGATTACTGTGGGAAAGTAATCTTGGAGACAATGACGCCACTAGTGCAGAACCGGGCAATAGCACCGGTTCGTAAGGCCCTTTAGTGCCGGTTTAGGAACCGGCACTAAAGGCCCCCCCCCCCTTTAGTACCGGTTCAGCACGAACCGGTGCTAAAGGGAAACCACGTGGCACGAGCCAGCTCCGGGGGCCGGGAGCCCTTTAGTACCGGTTGGTAACACCAACCGGTACTAAATAGTTGTGGGTTTTTGTTTTATTTTGTATTTTTCAATTAAATTTGTGTTATCAATTTAATTTAGGATTGTTTTACGTTATAATGAGTTGTAGTCGTCATCATCATCATCATCATCATCATCGCATATTAATAAATAAATAAACTCTAGCTAGCTAAAAATCATCATAGTCGTCTAATTACCACTATTTAATCATCATAGTCATTACCGCTAGCTATCTAATCATCATCAACGCTGGCTAGCTTAAAGAGGAAACATTCACTTTGTAACAGAAGCAAAGATATCATCAAGTTCAACATAATCATCACCAACATCGAAGTTCAGGACACGGATATGAGACAAGTACTAATTAAGAGCATGAACTAGTAGCTACTGATCCTGCTGCTCCCTCTCAGGTAGAATAGCATAGAACATGTATAGCTCTCCTGATTCATCATACTGGAGCATGCAGATGAATCTGTCTGCTAATCTTGGGTTGCGCTTCTCCTTGCTGCCCCCTAGTACTTCTCTGCGATCGTTAACAATTTTGCTCCAATCTTTCACTATTAAGCATTCTTCGCTTTCAGAAATCCGGAATGCACTCATGTGCAATGTAGGAAATCTTGGTCGTAAGCTAACCATTGACATGCGACCTTTTGTCTCGATCCACTGAGGCACAACTGTCATCGGAAGTCCCTATTGAAGAACATCGTATAGTAATTAATATACTAAGCAATGAAAGTTTAGCTTCAAAAATAATGTATGCAAAAGATGTACTAATTAAGGACAAATATTTAAAATCTTACCATCTTTCGATTATAGATGTGACCGTAGTTCAATACGATCACCATTGGTCGCACGTTTTGAGTACTAACATTTCTAAGTTCAGGAAAAAAGTTTGTCTTGACAGTATTAAGATCCTCAAGCCATGAAACATAATGACTTATCTCCTCGCAGTTTAGTTGAGCCCCGGGGCAGTAGTTGAAGGAAATATGCCCTAGAGGCAATAATAAAGTTATTATTTATTTCCTTATATCATGATAAATGTTTATTATTCATGCTAGAATTGTATTAACCGGAAATATAATACATGTGTGAATACATAGACAAACAGAGTGTCACTAGTATGCCTCTACTTGACTAGCTCGTTAATCAAAGATGGTTATGTTTCCTAACCATGGACAAAGAGTTGTTATTTGATTAACGGGATCACATCATTAGTTGAATGATCTGATTGACATGACCCATTCCATTAGCTTAGCACCCGATCGTTTAGTATGTTGCTATTGCTTTCTTCATGACTTATACATGTTCCTATGACTATGAGATTATGCAACTCCCGTTTGCCGGAGGAACACTTTGTGTGCTACCAAACATCACAACGTAAATGGGTGATTATAAAGGTGCTCTACAGGTGTCTCCAAAGGTACATGTTGGGTTTGCGTATTTCGAGATTAGGATTTGTCACTCCGATTGTCGGAGAGGTATCTCTGGGCCCTCTCGGTAATGCACATCACATAAGCCTTGCAAGCATTGCAACTAATGAGTTAGTTGCGGGATGATGCATTACAGAACGAGTAAAGAGACTTGCCGGTAACGAGATTGAACTAGGTATTGGATACCGACGATCGAATCTCGGGCAAGTAACATACCGATGACAAAGGGAACAACGTATGTTGTTATGCGGTCTGACCGATAAAGATCTTCGTAGAATATGTAGGAGCCAATATGGGCATCCAGGTCCCGCTGTTGGTTATTGACCGGAGATTTGTCTCAGTCATGTCTACATTGTTCTCGAACCGTAGGGTCCGCACGCTTAACGTTACGATGACAGTTATTATGAGTTTATGCATTTTGATGTACCGAAGTTAGTTCGGAGTCCCGGATGTGATCACGGACATGACGAGGAGTCTCGAAATGGTCGAGACATAAAAATCGATATATTGGACGACTATATTCGGACACCAGAAGTGTTCCGGGTGATTTCGGATAAAACCGGAGTGCCGGAGGGGTTACCGGAACCCCCCGGGGAAGTAATGGGCCTTATTGGGCCTGAGGGGAGAGAGAGGGCAGCAGCCCAGGAGGTGGCGCGCCCCCCTCATGGGGAGTCCGAATTGGACTAGGGAGGGGGGCGCGGCCCCTCTTTCCCTCTCCCTCTCCCTCTCTTTCCTTCCCCCTCTTGTTTCCTAGTTGGACTAGGAAAGGGGAGTCCTACTCCCACTAGGAGGAGGACTCCCCCTCCCTTTGGCGCGCCCCATAGGGCCGGCCGGCCTCCCCCTTGCTCCTTTATATACGGGGGCAGGGGGGCACCCTAGAACACACAAGTTGATCCTCGTGATCGTTCCTTAGCCGTGTGCGGTGCCCCCTCCACCATATACCACCTCGGTCATATCGTTGTAGTGCTTAGGCGAAGCTCTGCGTCGGTAGAACATCATCATCATCACCACGCCATTGTGCTGATAGAACTCAACCCCGAAGCTTTGCTGGATCGGAGCGCGGGGAGCGTCATCGAGCTGTACGTGTGCTAAGAACTCGGAGGTACCGGAGTAACGGTGGTTGGATCGGTCGGATCGGGAGGCGTATGACTACTTCCTCTACGTTGTATCAACGCTTCCGCTTCGGTCTAGGAGGGTACGTAGACAACACTCTCCCCTCTCGTTGCTATGCATCACCATGATCTTGCGTGTGCGTAGGAAAATTTTGAAATTACTACGTTCCCCAACAGTGGTATCAGAGCCTAGGTTTTATGGTTTGATGTTATATGCACGAGTAGAATACAAGTGAGTTGTGGGCGATATAAGTCATACTGCCGACCAGCATGTCATACTTTGGTTCGGTGATATTGTTGGATGAAGCGGTCTGGACCGACATTACGCGTACGCTTACGCGAGACTGGTTCTACCGCCGTGCTTTGCACACAGGTGGCTGGCGGGTGTCAGTTTCTCCAACTTTAGTTGAACCGAGTGTGGCTACGCCCGGTCCTTGCGAAGGTTAAAATGGCATCAACTTGACGAACTATCGTTGTGGTTTTGATGCGTAGGTAAGATTGGTTCTTACTTAAGCCCGTAGCAGCCACGTAAAACTTGCAACAAACAAAGTAGAGGATGTCTAACTTGTTTTTGCAGGGCATGTTGTGATGTGATATGGTCAAGACATGATGCTAAATTTTATTGTATGAGATGATCATGTTTTGTAACTGAGTTATCGGCAACTGGCAGGAGCCATATGGTTGTCGCTTTATTGTATGCAATGCAATCGCGCTGTAATGCTTTACTTTATCACTAAGCGGTAGCGATAGTCGTGGAAGCATAAGATTGGCGAGACGACATCGACGCTACGATGGAGATCAAGGTGTCGCACCGGTGACGATGGTGATCATGACGGTGCTTCGGAGATGGAGATCACAAGCACAAGATGATGATGGCCATAACATATCACTTATATTGATTGCATGTGATGTTTATCTTTTATGCATCTTATCTTGCTTTGATTGACGGTAGCATTATAAGATGATCTCTCACTAAATTATCAAGAAGTGTTCTCCCTGAGTATGCACCGTTGCCAAAGTTCGTCGTGCCTAGACACCACGTGATGATCGGGTGTGATAAGCTCTACGTCCATCTACAACGGGTGCAAGACAGTTTTGCACACGCGGAATACTCAGGTTAAACTTGACGAGCCTAGCATATGCAGATATGGCCTCGGAACACGAAGAACAAAAGGTCGAGCGTGAATCATATAGTAGATATGATCAACATAGTGATGTTCACCATTGAAAGCTACTCCATTTCACGTGATGATCGGTTATGGTTTAGTTGATTTGGATCACGTGATCACTTAGAGGATTAGAGGGATGTCTATCTAAGTGGGAGTTCTTAAATAATATGATTAATTGAACTTAAATTTACCATGAACTTAGTCCTGGTAGTATTTCGCAAATTATGTTGTAGATCAATAGCTCACATTGTTGCTTCCCTGTGTTTATTTTGATATGTTCCTAGAGAAAATTGTGTTGAAAGATGTTAGTAGCAATGATGCGGATTGGATCCGTGATTTGAGGTTTATCCTCATTTCTGCACAGAAGAATTATGTCCTTGATGCACCGCTAGGTGACGGGCCTATTGCAGGAGCAGATGCAGACGTTATGAACGTTTGGCTAGCTCAATATGATGACTACTTGATAGTTTAGTGCACCATGCTTAACAGCTTAGAATCGGGACTTCAAAGACGTTTTGAACGTCATGGACCATATGAGATGTTCCAGGAGTTGAAGTTAATATTTCAAGCAAATACCCGAGTTGAGAGATATGAAGTCTCCAACAAGTTCTATAGCTAAAAGATGGAGGAGAATCGCTCAACTAGTGAGCATGTGCTCAGATTGTCTGGGTACTACAATCGCTTGAATCAAGTGGGAGTTAATCTTCCAGATAAAATAGTGATTGACAAGAATTCTCTAGTCACCATCACCAAGTTAGTAGAACTTCGTGATGAACTATAATATGCAAGGGATGACAAAAGTAATTCCCAAGCTCTTCGTGATGCTAAAATCGACAAAGGTAGAAATCAAGAAAAACATCAAGTGTTGATGGTTAACAAGACCACTAGTTTCAAGAAAAGGGCAAAGGGAAGAAGGGGAACTTCAAGAAGAACAGCAATCAAGTTGCTGCTCAAGTGAAGAAGCCCAAGTCTGGTCCTAAGCCTGAGACTAAGTGCTTCTACTGCAAAGGGACTGGTCACTGGAAGCAGAACTGCCCCAAGTATTTGGCGGATAAGAAGGATGGCAAAGTGAACATAAGTATATTTGATATACATGTTATTGATGTGTACTTTACTAGTGTTTATAGCAATCCCTCAGTATTTGATACTAGTTCGGTTACTAAGATTAGTAACTCGAAACGGGAGTTGCAGAATAAACAGAGACTAGTTAAGGGTGAAGTGACGATGTGTGTTGGAAGTGGTTCCAAGATTTATATGATCATCATCGCACACTCCCTATAATTTCGGGATTAGTGTTGAACCTAAATAAGTGTTATTTGGTGTTTGCGTTGAGCATGAATATGATTTGATCATGTTTATTGCAATACGGTTATTCATTTAAGTAAGAGAATAAATTGTTGTTCTGTTTACATGAATAAAACCTTATATGGTCATACACCCAATGAAACAAGTTCGTTGGATCTCGATCGTAGTGATACACATATTCATAATATTGAAACCAAAAGATGCAAAGTTAATAATGATAGTGCAACTTATTTGTGGCACTGCCGTTTAAAGTCATATTGGTGTAAAGCGCATGAAGAAACTCCATACTGATGGGCTTTTTGGAATCACTTGATTATGAATCACTTGATGCTTGCGAACCATGCCTTATGGGGAAGATGACTAAAACGCCGTTCTCCGGAACAATGAAGCAAGCAACAGATTTGTAGGAAATCATACATACTGATGTATGTGCTCCTATGAATATTCAGGCTTGCAGCAGGTATCATTATTTTCTGACCTTCACAGATGATTTGAGCAGATATGGGGATATCTACTTGATGAAACATAAATCTGAAACATTTGAACAGTTCAAAGAATTTCAGAGTGCAGTGGAAAATCATCATGACAAGAAAATAAAAAGTTTCTACGATATGATCGCAGAGGTAAAATATTTGAGTTACGAGTTTGGCCTTCAATTAAAACAATGTGAAATAGTTTCACTACTCACGCCACCTGGAACACCATAGTGTAATGGTGTGTCCGAACGTCATAACTGTACTTTATTAGATATAGTGCGATCTATGATGTCTCTTACTGATCTACCACTATCGTTTTTGAGGTTATGCATTAAAGACAACTGCATTCACGTTAAAAAGGGGCACCATCTAAATCCGGTTTTTTTTACCATGAAGACTGCAGGGCTTACACCCCACAGCATTTTATTAATAAAAAACAAGCATATACAGGGTTTCCTCAAGGTGAGGAAAGAAAAACTATACAAGGTATGGGGGCACTAAACCTATGAATTACAAAGAAGACAGGACCTCTTCTCAAGGAGGAAGAAAATCAATCCACTTAAGAAGGGCGTCTCTAAATTTCCGTTTTATTCGGTGGGAGAGCAGAGTGATATCATGAATGAAGCTATTCCTCCACGCCCTGAAAGAGGGATGAATGCTCCTGAAAGTTCTATCATTCCTGATCTTCCAAATATTCCACCAGGCCACGAAAACCACCTCCCCAAAAAAAGGTTTGTTGAAATCCTTCCTTGCATGATGAGCAATTTCCACCATATCGTCACTATTTTTCCATTCAATTTGCAGGTAATTCCAGACTCGAGCACTAAAATTGCACTGGAAGAATAGGTGATTTCTGTCCTCCAGAGCTCCAGTCAGACAAAGAACACATTCAGGCCCTTCATTGATTCTCCAATGTCTCCTCTGAATCATGTCCTTGGTGTTAATCCTGTCCATGATGACCAGCCAGGCAAACATCTTGATCGACATAGTGCAGCAACTTTTCCATATCCATCCCAGGATGGGGTTTGAGACCATTGGTTGATAGACAAAATCATAAAAAAAATTGCTGTATACTCTGATTTGTTGCCATGCCTCCATCCCCAGTGGTCCTTAGATTGATTATCCAAATGGAAAGACCCCATTAATGAGGAGAGCTGTTGCATTTCTTGGAAGGCTTGTTCAGTCATAGGTAGGTAGAAAAGTTCCTGAAAAGAACTAGCCTGAAAAACTTCCTTGACTGAGAGGTTTTTGTGGAGACAAAAGGAAAACAGCCTAGGAAATCGCTGTTGCAGAGGAACCGAGCTGTTCCCAATTTGCCAGTAGTCTGACCAGAACTGCACTGTATCTCCACTATGAACATCAACCGACGTAACGGCTCTGAAATTGTCCATCAACTTGCATACATCTTTCCACCAAAAGGAGCCACAGAGAATAGTATCATGTGGAATCCTTTCAAAGTAGTAAGAGTCCCAAACCAATTGCACCCAGGGCACATCCATCTTGTTATAAAATTTGTTGAGGTGCTTCAATAAGAGAGCATCATTTTGCAGTCCAAGGTTTAAAATCCCAAGCCCACCTTTGGACTTAGGCCTGCAAACAAGTTGCCAAGCCGCAAGTGAGTGACCCTTTTCCTGACCATATTTTCTCCATAAACACTGCCTTTGGATTCTTTCCAATTGTTTTAAAATACCCTGAGGAATGGACAGGCTACAGAGGAAAAAAATAGGCAAGGAGGAGATCACAGAGTTGACTAATTGTAGTCTGTTCCCCTGTGGCAAGAACCATGAACTTGCTGTCAATCTTCTCTCCATACAATCCACAAGAGGAAGGAGGTCAACTATTTTAGGCCTGGTGGTCCCCACTGGCAGCCCTAAATATGTAAAAGGCATAGTGCCTAATTTGCAATCAAAAAAGGCAGCCAGGTCAGAAGCATCCTGCTCAACTACATTGATAGGATACATGGAGGATTTATGGAAATTGATCTGCAATCCAGTTGCCTGTGAGAAGGAATGTAAAACTGATTTCAGAGCACTCAATTGACTTAGATCAGCATTTAGGAACAACAGTGTGTCATCTGCATATTGCACCACTGGGTAATCTGGATCATGGATAAGCAGGGGCCTGCTTATTAAACCTTGTTGGAGAAGATTGTTCACTAGAGTCTGTAAAAGATCAGCCGCAATAACAAATAATAAGGGGGAAATTGGGTCCCCTTGTTTGACTCCACATTTGCATTTGAAATGAGTACCAGGGACTCCATTCAATAGTACAGAAGAAGTGCCAGAAGACAGCAACTGCTTAATCCAAACAATCCACCTTTCGTCAAAACCTTTTGCAATTAAGATCTTTATGATTGCCTCATGCTGGATAGAGTCAAAAGCCTTTTCAAAGTCCAACTTAAGCAAAAGGATGGGCCTTTTAGACTGATTGCACTGATGGATATACTCAAATGTCCAAGCAAGACAATCCTGGATTGTTCTTGATTTGATGAAACCATATTGGTTTTTATGCACACATTTGGTAATCTCCAGTTGAAATCTGTTAGCAGCAAGCTTTGTGAGAAACTTTAGGCCAACAGAGGTTAGAGAGATTGGGCGAAAATCTCCCACACCCTCAGGTGTCTGTTTTTTTTTGGGACCAGGGTAATGAATGCATCATTCAGATTTTCTAGTTGCACTGTTCTAGCATGAAACTCCTTAACCAGCTGTATGAAATCAGCAGAAATTATATGCCAACACTTTTTTAAAAAAAGTCCGTTGAAGCCATTCGGTCCAGGGGCCTTATCAATAGGCAAGTCCTTGATAACCTGCTCAATTTCTTTTAATTCAAAAGGTTTTGTGAGCACCTCCAAACCCTGGACCCTGGGTATTAAGGACAAAATGGTTGCATCTAAAGAAATTGACTTAACTGTCCCCATTCTGCTTTTGAAGGTTGTCAGGAATTCTCTGGCCATTTCCTCATGGTTAGATGTTACTGTTCCATCTGACAGCAACAAGCTTGCCACAGAGTTTTTTCTAAATCTTTCAGTGGCCATGGCCTGAAAGAATTTGGAGTTTTCCTCTCCCACTTTGATATACCTAATTGTACATCTTTTCCTCCAGTACAAGTATTGCATGTGAAGCAGGTGTTCATGGTGCAATTTAATTATTTTCCTGAAATTAAACTCAGGCCTGGATAAAGATCTCCTATCTTCAAGATTGTCCAACCAAAGAATTACCCAGTTACACTTCTCAATCAACCTTTTGATGTGTGATAAACATTTCTGCCATTTCTTGAGAGCAAACCTCAAAGCTTTCAGTTTGTCCACAATTATTGCCGAAATATGAGTCTTACGACTGGGTCGAGTCCACACCTCCTGCACACATTCCATAAAGCCTGTCTGATGAATCCAAAAGTTTTCAAACCTGAAGATATGTGCTTTGGGAATTGCTGTACTGATGGCCACCAGACAAGGAACATGGTCAGATGCAGTCTTTGCCAAAGGGGTTAGTTGGGTCATGGGATATATGTTAATCCAACTTGCAGAAGTAAAAACCTAGTCCAACTGTTCCAGGAGTGGCTTGTCTTGCATGTTAGACCATGTGAATTTACGTCCTTTTAGAGGAAGTTCTAACAATCCCAAATGACCAATTATTTCATTGAAAATGAACATATCATTGATATCACCCCCGGGTAGATTTCTATTATCAATGGAACGGATGAAGTTGAAGTCCCCCATTAACATCCACATTTCATTCGGATCAATGTCCAAATTGTAAATCCAGGAGACAAATTCATCTCGCAACTCACCCTGGCATGGACCATACACATTAACCAGAAACCATTGTTCATTATTATGGACCGAGGTAAAATGCACAACAATAGCGTAAGGTTTAACTGTGAGAAGGGTGCCACGAAACATATCAGATTGCCACACTGTTAAGAGGCCCCCAGATGCTCCGCTAGAGGGAGACTCAACAAATTGATCAAACCCTTGAGGACAAATGCTTTTCATGATAGAGCATGAGCAAGAGGATAACTTAGTTTCCTGCAAACAGAGCACGGAGCACTGACTCTCTATCACTTTCTCCCTGAGAGAACGTTGTCTAGCATCTGAATTCAGACCACGAACATTCCAGCATAAAACTTTCCAACTACGCGTTGTGACACGATTCATGGATAACCATTGCATATAGAAGTAATAAAAGTGTGGCACATAATGCCACACCCTCCAAAATAAAGCTAAATTCAGTACCCCAGAGTGTCACTTCCCAGCCCGGACTTAGTTCAACAGTAATAAAAACAAACACATCCAGCACCATCAAACTTGGCATATAAAGTAACATAAAAACTAATTGGAAGATGCAGATGAGTTCTCCTGAGGTTTAGCCATAAGCTTGCCACCGTTAGGAGCGCAGGATCAACCTCCAACTGCGCCCCCACAGCTTGAAGAACCTGAAGCGGGGTGTGAGGTGGTGCAGTGGGCCGAGCGTCTTCAGTATCATCCGCAGAAGTGAACTGGGCCTTGTCCTCCATGGGCTTTGCACGGGGGCACTTTTTAGATGGCTGCAGAGAAAGTTGCTCAAAGACCACATTTTTGTACCCATCCAACTTTGCCGCGCTCCGAGTGCAACGCCTAAGTGACGTATCAACCACAGGAGTCTTTTTCTTGTGTCGCCGCTTGCGAGCAGAGGATTGCTCCACAAAGAACAGAGGTGTTGATTGAACTGAAACTGGCAGAGCAGAACTAGCAGACTCAATTTCTTCAGAAACAGACTCCGAAACAGCAGACACCGCCTCAAATAAAGCTCTGGCCACAGGGCACTTCTGCCTGATAGGTTTTCTGACAGCAGGAACAAGAGGCAGTGAAGCAGTCAAACAACTAATCATCCTTGATTCATCAAAGGCAATGGACCACGACCTCTTGGAGTAGATAATTGTGCCCATCGGCTGGAAGAAGATAGACCTTGGCACTTCCTTGACAGAGAAATCAAACATAAGGTTTGGGAAGGACCTTTGCCAAATCATCTCCGGGGGAAGAGGAGGTCCTGCCACAATACGTGCCATGCCAATGAAAATCTGATGTTGCTGAATCATAGGGGGATGGTAGGGCACAATGGCTAACTGGTTCTCCTCAAGGACAGGGTTAAGGGGCTCATGTTGTTGCTGGATTTCACCTTCTTGTTCTTGCTGCTCTACAGAAACAGATCCTTCTGGCTGATCAATTACTATTGAAACTTGATCTTGTTCGGGAATAGCAGGTGGCACATTGTCAGCTTCATCTCCCCACAGGGCGTTGCCCCAACCAGGTGCGGGCGCTTCGTTATTGACCAATGGAGGCGGCGGAGCAAGAGGTGCATCATTCCAACCCAGCATTGGGTATGGAGGTAAGGCAAACATCAGATTATCAGGTACCAGATTGCCAGGCAAAGGGTGAGGGTTTCCATCGAGAGGCATAGGGTCTTCATCATTTGGCATCTGGTCTGCAAAATCTGCGCCAAGAACATAGCAAGCGGCCGTCCAAGATACTTGTGCACCTCCATACTCTGCATAATCACCAAAGACCACATCCCTTGGAACCAAAGGCGTATCTGGGAAACTAGCTTCAACCAAAGTCCGGACAAGATAAGGGTCTTCACTGTCCCAAGAAATAAACTTTCCGAAGGTGCCTACTGCCTGCGAGATGTATTCAGTGGTGCGGTAATCCAGGGGAATCCCAATGAACATTAACCAACCCTTACGAAAACCATGTGTTCCTTTGAAATTATCTCCCTCATCATGCTTCATAAATCTGACAAAACGGTCATTGCCCAAAGGAAAAGGTGCATGCTGAACTAGGGTATATCGAACAGTCGGATCTCTGACTTGAAACAGACCTATCCCATGAAACCACGGCTGAGAAGATCGAACCATAATACCTCTATTCTGCAGAAACTGGACGACTTCATTCCGCACCGGGCCGAACGGCCCCTCCGGCGCTGGCATCACCTCTGCAACCATGTAATCCTCATGCCGGTGGGGCGGACGCGTTGCGGGCGTGAAGAAGGTGCGTGGAAGCCGACGATCGCCACCATCAATGATGAGATGTCCAGGGGGCACAAAGCGCTGTGGGTCGAGCTCGTAGTTCGCCATAGAAGAGCCCGGAGCTTGTTGGGGGTTTTCGTTGATTTGGGGAAGGGGAAGATGCAATGGAGGCGGCGGCGATGGGACTAGACAGTCTATCCCAATAACTCCGACTCTGTTCCCATGAGTAGCAGCAGATTCCAATAAACTCGTTTTTTGTTGAACCGAAATTGGTCTCCAAACCAATCCATTGGAGCGCGCGGAATCATTACAGGCCTGGCTAGAGTGACCAGGACGAGAGCAAGCCGTGCAGACTACTCGCCTTCCACAAGTGGTTGACATGTGGCCCTTCTGAGAGCAAATAGTACAGGTGATCACACGGTCCACCATGTCATCGACCATGGCATCAAACTGTCTGGCTGCCTCCTGAGATGAGGGGATATCCGGACGTTGAGAAGGAGATGGGCTTGAAGGCCCCGAGGCAGATGGGCCAAATATTGAAGGTGAGGTAGAATCCCGACTGGCCTCCAAAGCCTCTGGGCCAGAATCCGGGCAAATATTTTGAACTAGCGACAATCCCGCCTCTACGCAACTGTCGAGCGAGAATTCTGCATGCACAGGGGAAGGGCCCTCCAAAACCGGATCAATTACCGGCGAAGCAGATTCCGGCCGGCTCAACGCCAGCAAGGGAGTAACTGTTCCAAAAACAATAGGTGGACGTGCCACCGTCCAACACAAGTCCATGGGTGGTGAGGGATGTATGACTACACGTTCATGTGCAGGAAGATTATACCCCGCATATGTCATGAAATCAATGCACTCTTGCGTAGCCGGATATCTATATCCCTTGCAAGCAGAGTATCGCTCAAACGTGGCAAAAGAAAGCTTTTTACGAGCAGAAGAAGCAGTCTTAAGAGCTGATCTAACCAGAGGCTTATTCATGGCCAAAAGACCTAAAGATGAGCGACGCTTAGTAGGACTAACTAGAATCCATTCGGCGTCACATTCCTTCCTCCAGATCCGGAGCTCTCTAATCCAATTTGACCCCCCATTTCCCCATAGATGAAAATAGCATTTGAACAGATCGCATGCATAGGAACGGAGATCCATAATAAGAAAACCAACTTGCTTGCAAGAGACATGAAAGGAGTAAACCTTATCCTTGATGTGAAGAACCCGAAGATCAATTGCCGAACCTCCAATTACTTCCTCCAAAACTGCGGCCACAGAATCCTCCGAGAGACGAAAAGTATGGCGGCTGAATGAAACCACTAATATGAATGACCTCCTGTGCCCGGCGGGGTGGACCGTATGTCCAGTAGATCTGAAAACCTCTTCTGCAAAAACCCTACCCTTGGAGAAATCCAAGCCAAGGGTAGATCCACCAGGCGAACCCATATTAGATGGGTATTACCTTGATCCCAGAAGGACGCCGGAACAGATGATCGGAGAGAATCCAGAAGTTAGTGGAGAATGAGGCAGATCGCCGGAGAGGGTGGGGGAGCCGAGGTGGGGGGTGGGAGCGCCATTGTCCTTCATCCATCCATCTAAATCCATTGAGACGACACCGTGTGAACTATGGTTTGGCAAGAAACCTAAGCTGTCGTTTTTTAAAGTTTGGAGTTGCGATGCTTATGTGAAAAAGTTTCATCTCGATAAGCTCAAACTCAAATCAGAGAAATATGTCTTCATAGGATACCCAAAGGAGACAGTTGGGTACACCTTCTATCACAGATCCGAAGGCAAGACATTCGTTGCTAAGAATGGATCCTTTCTAGAGAAGGAGTTTCTCTCGAAAGAAGTGAGTGGGAGGAAAGTAGAACTTGACGAGGTAACCGTACCTGCTCCCTTATTGGAAAGTAGTACATCACAGAAACCTGTTTCTGTGACTCCTATACCAATTAGTGAGGAAGCTAATGATAATGATCATGAAACTTCGGATCAACTTACTACCGAATCTCGTAGGTAAACCAGAGTGAGATCCGCACCAGAGTGGTACGGTAATCCTGTTCTGGAGGTTATGTTACTAGACCGTGACGGACCTATGAACTATGAAGAAGCGATGGTGAGCCCAGATTCCGCGAAATGGTTTGAGGCCATGAAATCTGAGATGGGATCCATATATGAGAACAAAGTGTGGACTTTGGTTGACTTGCCCGATGACCGGCAAGTCATAGAAAATAAATGGATCTTCAAGAGGAAGACGGACGTTGATAGTAGTGTTACTATCTACAAAGCTAGAATTATCGCAAAAGGTTTTTGACAAGTCAAGGTGTTGACTACGATGAGAGTTTCTCTCTCGTATCTATGCTTAAGTCTGTCCGAATCATGTTAGCAATTGCCGCATTTTATGAAATCTAGCAAATGGATAAACAAAACTGCATTCCTTAATGAATTTATTAAAGAAGAGTTGTATATGATGCAACCAGAAGGTTTTGTCAATCCTAAAGGTGCTAACAAAATATGCAAGCTCCAGCGATCCATCTATGGACTGGTGCAAGCATCTCGGAGTTGGAATATACGTTTTGATAAGTTGATCAAAGCATATAGTTTTATACAGACTTGCAGTGAAGCCTGTATTTACAAGAAAGTGAGTGGGAGCACTACAACATTTCTGATAAATATATGTGAAAGACATATTGTTGATCGGAGATAATGTAGAATTATTCTGCAAAGCATAAAGGAATATTTGAAAGGAGTTTTTCAAAGAAAGACCTCGGTGAAGCTGCTTACATATTGAGCATCAAGATCTATAGAGATAGATCGAGACGCTTGATAAGTTTTTTCAATAAGTACATACCTTGACAAGATTTTGAAGTAGTTCAAAATGGAATAGTCAAAGAAGGAGTTCTTGCCTGTGTTGCAAGGTGTGAAGTTGAGTAAGACTCAAAACCCGACCACGGCAGAAGATAGAGAGAGAATGAAAGTCATTCCCTATGCCTCAGCCATAGGTTCTATAAAGTATGCCATGCTGTGTACCAGATCTATTGTATACCCTACACTGATTTTGGCAAGGGAAGTACAATAGTGATCTAGAAGTAGATCACTGGACAGCGGTCAAAATTATCCTTAGTGGAATAAGGATATGTTTCTCGATTATGGAGGTGACAAAAAGGTTCGTCGTAAAGGGTTACGTCGATGCAAGTTTTGACACTGATCTGGATGACTCTAAGTCTCAATCTAGATACATATTGAAAGTGGGAGAAATTAGTTAGAGTAGCTCCGTGCAGAGCATTGTTGACATAGAAATTTGCAAAATACTTACGGATCTGAATGTGACAGATCCGTTGACTAAAATTATCTCACAAGAAAAACATGATCACACCTTAGTACTCTTTGGGTGTTAATAACATAGTGATGTGAACTAGATTACTGACTCTAGTAAACCCTTTGGGTGTTGATCACATATCGATGTGAACTATGGGTGTTAATCACATGGTGATGTGAACTATTGCTGTTAAATCACATGGCGATGTGAACTAGATTATTGACTCTAGTGCAAGTGGGAGACTGAAGGAAATATGCCCTAGAGGCAATAATAAAGTTATTATTTATTTCCTTATATCATGATAAATGTTTATTATTCATGCTAGAATTGTATTAACCGGAAACATAATACATGTGTGAATACATAGACAAACAGAGTGTCACTAGTATGCCTCTACTTGACTAGCTCGTTAATCAAAGATGGTTATGTTTCCTAACCATGGACAAAGAGTTGTTATTTGATTAACAGGATCACATCATTAGTTGAATTATCTGATTGACATGACCCATTCCATTAGCTTAGCACCCGATCGTTTAGTATGTTGCTATTGCTTTCTTCATGACTTATACATGTTCCTATGACTATGAGATTATGCAACTCTCGTTTGCCGGAGGAACACTTTGTGTGCTACCAAACATCACAACGTAAATGGGTGATTATAAAGGTGCTCTACAGGTGTCTCCAAAGGTACATGTTGGGTTGGCGTATTTCGAGATTAGGATTTGTCACTCCGATTGTCGGAGAGGTATCTCTAGGCCCTCTCGGTAATGCACATCACATAAGCCTTGCAAGCATTGCAACTAATGAGTTAGTTGCGGGATGATGCATTACAGAACAAGTAAAGAGACTTGCCGATAACGATATTGAACTAGGTATTGGATATCGACGATCGAATCTCGGGCAAGTAACATACCGATGACAAAGGGAACAACGTATGTTGTTATGCGGTCTGACCGATAAAGATCTTCGTAGAATATGTAGGAGCCAATATGGGCATCCAGGTCCCGCTGTTGGTTATTGACCGGAGATTTGTCTCAATCATGTCTACATTGTTCTCGAACCGTAGGGTCCGCACGCTTAACGTTACGATGACAGTTATTATGAGTTTATGCATTTTGATGTACCGAAGTTAGTTCGGAGTCCCGAATGTGATCACGTACATGACGAGGAGTCTCAAAATGGTCGAGACATAAAAATCGATATATTGGATGACTATATTCGGACACCGGAAGTGTTCCGGGTGATTTCGGATAAAACCGGAGTGCCGGAGGGGTTACCGAAACCCCCCGGGGAAGTAATGGGCCTTATTGGGCCTGAGGGGAGAGAGAGGGCAGCAGCCCAGGAGGTGGCGCACCCCCCCCCCCTCATGGGGAGTCCGAATTGGACTAGGGAGGGGGGGCGCGGCCCCTCTTTCCCTCTCCCTCTCCCTCTCTTTCCTTCCCCCTCTTGTTTCCTAGTTGGAGTAGGAAAGGGGAGTCCTACTCCCACTAGGAGGAGGACTCCCCCTCCCTTTGGCGCGCCCCATAGGGCCGACCGGCCTCCCCCTTGCTCCTTTATATACGGGGGCAGGGGGCACCCTAGAACACACAAGTTTATCCTCGTGATCGTTCCTTAGCCGTGTGCGGTGCCCCCCCTCCACCATATACCACCTCGGTCATATCATTGTAGTGCTTAGGCGAAGCTCTGCGTTGGTAGAACATCATCATCGTCACCACGCCGTTGTGCTGACGGAACTCAACCCCGAAGCTTTGCAGGATCGGAGCCCGGGGAGCGTCATCGAGTTGTACGTGTGCTATGAATCGGAGGTGCCGGAGTAACGGTGCTTGGATCGGTCGGATCGGGAAGACGTACGACTACTTCCTCTACGTTGTGTCAACGCTTCCGCTTCGGTCTACGAGGGTACGTAGACAACACTCTCCCCTCTCGTTGCTATGCATCACCATGATCTTGCGTGTGCGTAGGAAAATTTTGAAATTACTACGTTCCCCAACAGTAGTAGGTCCTGTCTACCAAGCGCCGGACATGTTTGCTTGAACCGAAATAAGCTGACAATACAAATTAGTTGTCAACTATTTTTGAATAAACTGTATCAAAGACATAAACATATGCATGCATGGTTGAGAAAAACTCACCAAATGGTAGAACTGGAGGCATTTGCACATCGACCCAGATGTCTATATTACCTTCAATATCATCTTCCGGACGAATATCAAAGGTGATAACCATATCAGGCCAAATGCATAAGCCTTGCATAGTGCTTGCCAAGTTTTGCATTCAAAATGGGTGTATGTGTCTCCATTATATAATTTGACGTTGAAAGTATACCCATGCTCCGTCTTCAACTAAACTCTCTTTACCTCCATATCATCTATAGCACTAAAACCTATCTTATCCAAAACAAAAATTCTTGCATGGCAGGGGATGCGCTAGTAGAATAGTGAAAATTTAAAATTATAAGTTGAAGCAAATGAAGTATAAGTTTTGCATTCAAATAATAATTGACAAAGTGACTTACTGTATCAACTTCGAATGTCTCATCCAGCTTGATGCTGAAGCGCCTACCATCAACAAGGAAATTTTGGTCGCACAGGCCGCGCTGGTCTTCACAGTGTTCGCACATAATGAAATCTTTTTCGTCGTCAGATGACATTTCCTATGTTCATATAGGTGAAACATTAAACACCTATATCTAGCCAAATATATATTCATCTAACATTTGACATTAATAGATCTAACTATATTCATCTCTAACAATTGACATTACTATATATTTAACTTTTCTATCGAATTCATCTAACATTCGACATTAATGTAACATTTATATAAACTAAAAATATATAAAAAATTAAATAAACAGAAAAACTCATTAACAAATAATATTTTAATTAGATCATCAAATCTCAGATAACTAAATTTTCTTATTAAAAGTAAACTAGTTATATTAATTATTCAACTAGTTCAAATCTCATATACCTAAATAAACTAGTTCGACAATTTTCTTACTAAAAATAAACTAGTTATATTAATTATTCAACTAGTTCAAATCTCATATACCTAATTAATATCTAGCTATATTCATCTCTGACAATTGACATTAATATATATTTAACTTTTCTATCTAATTCATCTAACATTCGACATTAAATATTCGATCATCTAATTAACTTTTCTAAAAAACAGAAAACAAAAAATATGTAAAAAAATGTGCGTGTGTGTGTATGTGTGTGTGTGTATGTGTGTGTATGTGTGTGTATACTGCAGTGCCGCCCCGTACGCCGCCGCCCCGTACGTACGAGCGGGGACGCCGGCGTACAGGGCGGGGGCGGCGGCGTACGTACGGGCCGGTGCGCGCGGCGCGGGTGCGAGAGAGACGTACGGCCGCGGCGATGACGACGGACGGCGGCGGCGTTCGGGGCGGCAGCGCGAGACGACGACGACGACGGGCGGCGGCAGGGACAGCGACGATGACGACGGGCGACGGGCGATGACGACGGGATCGAGCGGCGCACGGCGATGTCTCGCGAGAGGTTGGAGACGAAGTGGGGAGATGAAACTGAAATTTTCGTAAGTGCTATATATATAGGATGGGCCTTTAGTACCGGTTCGTGGCTCCAACCGGTACTAAAGTTACCGGTTGGAGCCACCAACCGGTACTAAAGGCCTTGCGCTGCCACCCCAAAGTTTAGCCCCACCTCGCCCGGCGAAGGGCAGCCGCACTGGTTTATACACCCAGCCGCGGCTACCTCTTCGAACTCCTCTATATAGCAGGCTTCTCGGTCTATTAATTAGGGCGCGCTGCCCTGTGAGTCTGCTGCCCTTCTGGGCCTGCATTTGCACACCCTAGGTCTGGCAGGCCCACTGGGCAGCGCGCCAACAAATTTTTTATATAGTTTTTTCTTTTCTGCATTACTTATTTTCTTCTATTTATTTTTGAGTAGTTTTTTATATAGTTTTTTCTTTTGTGCATTATTTATTTTTTTCTATTTATTTTTGAGTAATTTTTTTGTATAGTTTTTTTATTTTCTGCATTATTTATTTTCTTCTGGAAATTGAATGCTGCATACTGAACAATTAGGTAAATGACCGAAAAACAATAAATGATGTCAGAACATGTTGGAAATTGATGACATCGCTTTAAATGCTACATACTGAACACAAAAGAAGTCCGGAGTTTAAATAAGTTTAAAAAACATTGAAGTGGCCATGTAACAGATGAGTTCTCGTCCGAAACCCTGATACTCCGAAAGAGTATGTCCAGTTTATACACGAAGTGCGTCCAGTTTTTGCCGTGACCCTCTCTACTCTTTCGCGCATGCTATGCGGGTGATATGATTATACCATGCCAAGTTTCAACATTTTCAGGATTCATTTTGTAGTGATTTTCAATTTCACGGTCATTTAGCTCTCTAAATAATTAGATAAATGACCGAAAAACAACAAATGATGTCAGAACATGTTGGAAATTGATGACGTCGCTTTAAATTCTGCATACTGAACACAAAAGAAGTCCGGAGTTCAAATAAGTTTAAAAAACATTGAAATGGCCGTGTAACAAATGAGTTCTCGTCCGAAACCCTGATATTTGGAAAGAGTTTGTCCAGTTTGTACACAAAGTGCGTCCAGTTTTTGCCGTGACCCTCTCTACTCTTTCGCGCATGCTATGCGGGTGATATGATGATACCATGCCAAGTTTCAACATTTTCAGGATTCATTTTGTAGTGATTTTCAATTTCACGATCATTTAGCTCTCTAAACAATTAGGTAAATGACCAAAAAACAACAAATGATGTCAGAACATGTTGGAAATTGATGACGTCGCTTTAAATGCTGCATACTGAACACAAAAGAAGTCCGGAGTTCAAATAAGTTTAAAAAACATTGAAGTGGCCATGTAACAGATGAGTTCTCGTCCGAAACCCTGATATTTGGAAAGAGTTTGTCCAGTTTGTACACGAAGTGCGTCCAGTTTTTGCCGTGACCCTCTCTACTCTTTCGCGCATGCTATGCGGGTGATATGATGATACCATGCCAAGTTTCAACATTTTCAGGATTCATTTGTAGTGATTTTCAATTTCACGGTCATTTAGCTCTCTAAACAATTAGGTAAATGACCGAAAAATAACAAATGATGTCAGAACATGTTGGAAATTGATGACATCGCTTTAAATGCTGCATACTGAACACAAAAGAAGTCCGGAGTTCAAATAAGTTATTAAAAATAAAAAAGAGGTGCAATGCTGGTTAATTTGCTTCAAGCCATTCGGAATAGTGTAGAGTGCACTGCACATAGCTCAGTGCAATCTATGCTATTCCGCAAGGCTTGAAGCTAATCAACATGTAGGTGAGCATTGCAACTCTTCGTCATTGTCTGTGCACTCACGGCTTATAAACCGCTCATACTGCCTCTCTCTTGGCGAGGTGGAACTAAAAATAGCTTGCCATAACCTCATTAGTACCGGTTCATGGTACGAACCGGCACTAAATGGTGATGGTGGGGCCATAGCCTGACCGCAGGCTGACACAGCCTCTTTAGTACCGGTTCGTGGCATGAACCGGTACTAAAGGTTCGCCACGAACCGGTACTATTGATCGCCGCCACGAAACGGCACTAATGTACACATTAGTGCCGGCTCTAATTCAAACCGGCACTAATGTGCTTCACGTTTGACCATTTTTCTACTAGTGCGCATCCATTCAAAGAAATTAGCAAACTTAGATAACAGAGATGGTTAAAATTAGTAAGCGAGAAGAAGATACAAAGACTAATCGCACATTGATGCTTGGAGCATGAAAAGAACAACGATATATATTGGTACTTTTTGCCGTGTAGAAGTTAAACGTAACTTGCTTTTGAGTGCCCAGCTTTAAAAGAACAAAGTCTAATGGAGTTATGCAGCAACGCTCATATCATTCTTGTTCTCGTACAAAGCATCTCATGGCTCAACCCAGGCAACTGGATGGACATGCAAAAATTGACATGCAAAAATTGTAGAAAGAAAACGATGTCACTAAAAGGAAGAACAGTAGATGCAAGTTACCCACAAGTGTAGAAAATAAGGAAATTATGCCAATGTTGTATAAAAAGGCTTCTGTAGCCGATTTAGATAACAACCATCTTTAACCAATAATTTCAGATAATTCTTCAAGTGATGAAAAGTCTAGCATGCATAACCACAACAAAGTAATATCATTCTTTACTAACAAAAAAAGTTTCAAGTCCCACCATGTATACTGATGAATGTTCTATTTGTCAATACATTTATTTGTTGACCTGACCTGAAACGGAATTGAAAATCAATTAGAGTTACCATGAATGAATTGTTGCAACGAATCTAGCCTAATATTGTATGGACATATCCACCCAAAAATTTCTACTATTGTCCACTCCATTAAGAATATTGTAATTATCTAAAATTGCTCAAACATCACTGGGCAGGCCTCTGTGAGAAACAAAGGAAATTATAATCACCTTGCTCCCAACTAATTATATAATCTGCTGTTAACAGAATATTTTGTTAAACAAAGTTTGAAAAGGAAAAGGCTGGTTATTCAAGTTGTTTATCATCCACCATAATGCCAAACAAACGCTTTGTCGGGACCACTCCATTATTCCGTTGTCAGGATCATTCCATGAGGCGTGGACTACAGAAGGCTTTGTATCAGACTTCTACTTTGAGGTGATCAACACACGTACATAGAGCCCGTGTGAACCATATCTGCACATGTACTGTTATCGGTGAATAACCAAGTAAGATAAATTTATTATGCTAAAAGAAGTAAGATATATAGCTTGTTTGTCTGACTTCAATTGAAAACACATTATCAAACCCACGCTAGATCAATAATTTCAACAGAAGTAAAAAAATGTAAAAATAGTAAATCTGAATGCATATTATAGAGAAGACCAACCTATGCGTAGTTGCTCTGATTCTCGTTTTCTCCCTTGTCCAAGAAAGAGCGGGAATGTTTAGAAGTACAGAAGATTTAGGGCCATGCTAAGATCGACGAAGGTCCTGTTGACTGGCAACCAAAGGGTGGGCGACGAATATTGAGATGCACGGATGGAGATGTAACGCTTGCCCGTGTAGAAACACTTGCCCAAGTTGTCGTCTGCCTCGCTGGGACAACCATGGGGAAACAGGATTGAGGAAGGAATCAACACATCTTGGATTGTAGTGTTATCAAGCATGGAAAGACCTCCTCTTTAGCATCATCAAATCGCCCGAAGAGAAGGCAAAAAATGGTGGCGTTCACTATGGTTGAAGATTTACACTGGTATACATCAGCAGCGAAATTGCCTCAAAGATTATTACGAAGTGGCTAGTACCTTTTCACCAACGATGAAAATTTGGGTGCCCAATTTGAGGCAGACTGGTGGCGCTAAGGCAGCCGTTGGGACGTATGCATCTAATCTGTTGCCGTGCTCATACCGACTGGCAACCACAACAGGTCGATCTCCTTTGGAATCTCGCCTACTTCCTCTCCTCCTCGGCGTGTTGTTCACCTTTGAAGCAGCACCTCACCGGCAGTCCACAGCCTATTGGCAGAGGCGCGTGGTGCTGCAAGCTGTCCGCTCACCGAGTATCAACATTACTGGAATAAATCTGATGCAATTCAGGAGAACGGCCGCCGGATTGAACTCGTCCCTGCTAGATCGCAGAACTGACTTGAAGGCTACAATTAGGGCTGTTTTCCTCTTTTCGTGTAAGCATGGACATTAAAAGAAGGAATAATCTACAAATAACGTAATGGAAGTTAAAAAAACATCATGGTCCTTTTTTTCTGGATTGCTATTTTTTAGGATGTAGGGGCTTGCTGAATGTGGCATTCCTCTTTGTTCACCTGCCGCATAATCTCCTATTTTGTAGGGTGCTAAGATTTGGTTTAATGGATACATGCAACATCTTCTATTTGCCGGCCTGGAATGAAACGTCATGGTCCTTTTTTTATGGATCGCTATTTTCAGGTCGTAGGGGCTTGCTGAACGTGGCATTCCTTTTTGTTCACCCGCCGTATAATCTCCTATTTTGTAGGGTGCTAACATTTGGTTTAATGGATACGTGCAACATATTCTATTTGCCGGCCTGGATTGATTTTTCGTTTACTTGATCGCTGGATTGACTTTACGGCTTGATGAATGTGGCGGTCCTTTTGTTTACTCACGGCATAATCTCTTATATTTTGTAGGGTCCAGATCCCCTGTATTGTTTTTTAGCTGGCCACTGGATTGAGTTTTAATCTAAGCCATTAACGATTCCTTTTTTTATTTTCTCCAACTAACGTGAGACTTTCTAGAGAGTCCACTCAAAAAATAATGTAGATAGATCTGAACTATTATCATTTTGTCCAACAAATAAATGGTATTTCTTTTTCTTTTCCCGTGATTAAATAATCAAAGGTAGATAGATAAAAGTGAGACGTGCCTGAGAGTTTGAAAGGGACACATGAGAGAGAGGGTGCGTGAGAAGGGAAGAAAGAAGCGTGAGAGATTGAGCCAACCAAAAAAACGATATTAAGTTTTTTGTGTGGAGGATTTAATGAATCAATATCCATCGTAATTATTCGGTCCCACCAGATTAATGGGCCATAAAATCTGACTAACGTGGGAATTTCTAGGGAGTCTAGAATTAGTATAGGTATAGATAGATAGATAGATGTCATCCTTGTTCTAGTTTGTTCTAGTTTTTACTTCTCTATGATGGAGCAAGAGGTATATGTAGAAAAACTAGGTTTAAGCGTATGCTATGTGCAGGGACGCGTGCGTGTTAATAAAGGGCTCGAAGGCTAGGAGACAGGAGTTAGTTAGGCTTAGGATTGATCTCCAAGTTAACTAACAAGATTGGGATCATATCTCTAGCCTAACCAAATTGTTACAACAGGAACACGCACGCACACATTACAATGTTTAACCCCCCCCCCCCCCTCAATCACAACTATCTAACTTGAGATTTTTCCTAATTGTCGCAAGGTGAGGGGTTTAGTAAAGCCATCCGCCACCTGATCACGAGTAGGTATGAATCTAATATTCCACAGTTTGTCAGCCACTCTTTCTCGAACAAAGTGATTGTCAATCTCAATATGCTTTGTCCTGGCATGAAAAATAGGGTTAGCAGACAAATACATAGCACCAAGATTGTCACACCAAAGTGATGCTGCTCTTGGATGAGAGACCCCCAACTCTGTCACCAAGTTCTGCACCCAAATAACCTCAGCAATAGCATTTTCTAGGGATTTATACTCAGCTTCTGTACTTGACCTAGATATAGTTGCCTATTTACAAGCACTCCAAGAGATTAGATTACTAACAAGAAACACTGCAAAACCTCCTGTTGATTTTCTATCATGGGACAATCTGCCTAATCTGCATCTAAAATGGCATGCACAAGCATTGAATCTGACTTTCCAAGTCTGAGTCCATGACTCTTTGTCCCTTGAATATACCTAAGCATCCTCTTTACTGCTGTCGAATGTACACTAGTGGGAACATGTAAGAACTGACATACTTTATTTACAGAGTATGAGATATCTGGTCTAGTTAATTTCAAGTACTGTAATGCTCCTACAATACTTTTGTACCTGGTGGAGACCTCTGCTCCAGGAACCTCCCCATCATGAAAAGACATTTTTCTCATAGGTGGACAAAGGTGTAGATGATGGCTTACATCCTTTCTGCCCATTCTCTGAAGTATTTCTTGCACATATCTTGCTTGTGACAACACAATTCCACTCTTTACATTTTTACCTCAATCCCAAATCCATGAGGAAGAAATGAAGGCTACCAAGAACGTTAAGTGCAAACTCCTTGCTCAAATCCATGAGAAGAGCTTCAACTGATTTAGATGATGAGCTTGTGACAACTATATCATCAACATAAATAAGCATAAAAATGGTTATCCCATGTTGATGATAAAAGAATAATAAGGTATCCCCCTTTGGAGGAGTAAATCCAAGATATTGTAACTTGGAGGAAAGCCGAGAGTACCAAGCTCTAGGTGCTTGTTTTAGTCCATAGAATGCCTTATCAAGTTTGCAGATATAATGTGGTGCATTTGAATTCTCATACCCAAGAGGTTGCCTCATGAACACTTCCTCTTCCAGAACACCATGCAAAAACACATTCTTCACATCTAGCTGTCTTATGCACCAATTTCTAGATACTGCAACAGAAAGGATTAATCTAATAGTAGCAGCCTTTACTATTAGAATAAATGTTTCCTCATAATCAGTCTCATACCTCTATTTGAACCCTTTAGCAACTAGAAGTGCCTTGTACCTGTCAATGGTGCCATCAGATTTTCTTTTTACCTTGTAAACCCACTTGTAGGCAATTATATTTCTGCCCTTGACTGGTGGAACCAAATGCCATGTTTGGTTCTTCATTAAAGAAGCATACTCCTCATCCATTGCCTCCTTCCATCGAGGTTCACCTAGTGCTTCTCCAATGCTTTGCGGTTCACCTGTTGCACAAAAGGAGCCCCAACGAATACATCCATCCTTATATATTTTGGGTTTAACAATACTTGTTTGAGAAATGGTGTTGGAGCGCACATGAGGAGGTGGAGCTGGTCGTTCTATTTGGTGTTGAAGATGGTTTAACGAGGACGACACATCTACACCAGAATTGCCCGTAGAAGATCCATTCGGGGACTCCTGTAGCGAATCCTGGTCAGGCAGAGGCGAATCAGCAGGCGCAGCTGAGGCCTCCCCTCCGAAACTGCCACTTGGCACGCCTAGGATGGGCTGCAACGACTAGTCGGGCCGCGATGCGCGTGCGCCCAAGCATGCAGCCCCACCCATGTGACGTGGATCACGCTGGGCCACACACGGGAACCGGCCTTCTGCATGTGGGGGTGGCCTACCTTGCCCTGCCGAGGATAGCGGCCGACCGAAGCAACACGCTGAGGGCCCGCCTCTTGCCGCGGGAGGTGTAGCCTGCCTAGCTGCCAAATAAGGGATGGCATATATCCCACAGGGGATTCCCCTGCAACACCGGCCACGTCTGACACCACAGATCCCGAGTGATCTTCTCCTGGATTTATATTTGGATCCTTTGCAGCTTCCCCTGTCGTTTCTGTGTACATAAAATCATGTGAGTTTTCGCCAAATTCTTCTCTGTTTTCCTGCACACACTTGCATCAGAGTTTTGATCAAAGTTATTATTGTTAGACATTGACCTGCGGTCAGAAGCATCTACTACTAACGAGATGATGAAAGGAGGTGAAAGGGCAAGAGGGTAAGCTCTTTGCATAGTTGTGCACCAGCGTTTGGGTAGAGTTTGGCAAAGCGGAAAACATGTTCATCAAAAACCACATCACGAAAAACATAGACACGACCAGAGGCAATATCCAGGCACTTGTATCCTTTGTGAAGGCTACTGTACCCCAAGAAAGCACATTGTTTTGACCGGAATTCAAGTTCGTGTTTATTGTAGGGATGCAAGTTATATGGAATCATAAGAGTTTTATTTTTTCTATGAACATTGCAATCATAGACTTTATGTTTTCTATGAACATTAAATGTGCACAAATTTTGTCAATATTAATGAATTTAAATATTTCAGAAATACAATTGTATTTTTGGTAGTAAACAAATTTTAATAAGTGTTTGTGAATTAATACGTTAAAAAAATGAAAAAATAAAAAGAGAAGAAGAAATAAAATTAAACAGCACACTTACGCGTGGGGCACTCGAAAAATGTATTAGTACACCAGAAATGTGCAATGTGTATGGGAAAGAAGTAGAAATAAAGGATATAAGATTTAAAAAATGTCAATCATGCATTTAAAAATTATAAGTGTGTATACATTTTTTTATGTATATGAAAAATGTTGAATATGTACTGAAAACCTAGAAAAAAACCGGAAACAAAGATAGAATACAAATCAAAGAAAACTGAGAAAGAAACAAAGAAATAAAAGGAAAAATAAGTGAAAACCGAGAAAAATGGACGAAAAAATACAAAAAGACAAAAAAATTAAGAAATCCATGAAAAACAGGAAAACCCGGTATGAACCGTTAAAATAATGTAAAACATAGAGAAAATAAAGAAACAAAATAGACCTACAAAAAAAGATAAAGAAAAGGAAGAAACCCGGTGAAAACGTTAGCATAAAAAATAGAGCGAAGCAACAACCGAAACCTTCCAACGAACTAGAGAAGTGTCTAGTAACAAAAAAAAGAGAAAAATGGGCCAGCCCAGTCTCACACGCGAGAGCTATCCCCTTCAGCCGAAAGTAGCTTCCATCACCATTAAATCGACGCTCACATGGGTTAGCATACATGAAGCTCTTGCTCGCTCAGTTTGGCTTCCTGCTACTCTCGCTCGTTCAATTTTCTTTCGCTCAACCACTGCTAGCTCAGAAAAAAAACACCTATCTTCTTTTATTTGAGAAGCTTTGTTAAAACAAATCATGTTTAAGGAAATTTAAAAAATTTAGGACCTTTAAAAACGATGAACTTCAAATATATTTGTGGTTTAAAAAATGTTCACAATATAAAAAGTTTTCAAATTGAAATGTTCACAAACATCAAATGACTAGGAACTTTAAAAATGTGCACAAATTTTGCCAATATTAGTGAATTAAAATATTTCAGAAATATGATTGTATTTTTGGTAGTAAACAAATTTTAATAAGTGTTCGTGAATTAAGACGTTAAAAAAAGTAAAAAAATAAAAAGAGAAGAAGAAATAAAATTAAACAGCACACTTACGCGTGGGGCACTCGTGACCCCCACAACCCTCGAAGCACTAGAGCACTTCAATTCATGGGAGCATAGTATCTCTATATAGGAATTTTGGAAGCATTCATGAATTTAAAGTGTATTCATGGTTTAATTTAAAAAAATAGAAAGTTTTCAAATTTAATAAATGTTCACAAACTTCGAATGATCGTGAGCTTTAAAAATATCCAAAAAATTAATCAATATTAATGAATTCGAAGAATTCCAAAATATGTATATATTTTCTAAGGTACACAAATATTAATAAGTGCTCGTAAATTAAAACCTGAAAAAATAAAAAAGAGAAAGAGAAGAAGAAATATAACTAAACAGATGCTTACGCGGGGGCCTAGTCACCCCCACAACCCCTGATGAGCACTATTTTGGCCTTTTAGAGCCAATTTTTCTACTGATTTTAGTCCTTGATGAGCACTATTTTTTCAAAGTTTCAATACGTTCAAAAATATCTTTACTTTATAATTTCTAGACATAAAAATCTTATCTTGTAATTAAGAAATATTCGTCTTTGATTAAAAATGTTTGTGATGTACTCAATTTTGTTGAGCGTGTATTAAAATATATTCATCCCGTATTGAAAAATGTTAAATGTGTAATTGATGTTTTTATTATTCAATATGTTTTTTCTATTATAAATTTTTAATCTTGTGTTTTAGAGCTGATCGGGTATTAGTATTCATCATATATTAGAATTTGGTCACCGTGTATTAATACATGTTCAACATGTGTTCTAAACTATTCATCGTGCGCTTGAAAAATGTTCAGCAGTTATTAAAATAGGGAAAACTTTGTTTTTGCCACTCTAGCTTTTGCTAACTTTGCTTATGCCACTCTAGAATGTAACATTTAACTTTTGCCACTCTTAGCTTTTGACAATATATCAATTTTGCCATTCCGTGGCAAAAGCAAAATTTTCAGAGTGGCAATTGTGATATATTGCAAAACCTAAGAGTGGCAAAAGTGAAATAAAAAATTATCATTTTTGCCACTGATTGGCATTTGTGATGTATTGTCAAAAGCTAAGAGTGGCAAAAGTGAGATGTCAAATTCTAGAGTGGCATAAGCAAAGTGGGCAAAAACTAAAGTGGCAAAAACAAAGTTTTCCCAGTAAAATATGCCCATCGTGCATTAAAAATATTCATTGTATTTACAAACAGTCATCACGTATGAAACATTGTTCATCATGCAAAAGAAATGATCATCGTGTATTTTAGAAGGATTCAAGGTATTGAAAAAATAAATTCGTTTTTCTAAAAAAACACAAACTATGAAAGTATAAAATAAAAATGGGGGCACCATAATATGAAAGCAAAAAAGGAAGGAAACAAATAAGAAAAAGCAGGAAGAATAAAAGTAGGGGAAAAAACAGAAGCAGAGCTTCCACCATAGAAACAATGAAAATAAGAATAAAGAAATAAAACAGGAGTGAAACCGCAGGCTGAACCGATTTTGCGTACGAATAAATTATGATGTGCCCCTAATGGACTGGCCCATGCGAATGCAAGGCCGAATACTGCAGGCGAGAAGTATGGTTCCATCGGGACCTCCTAATTGTCGCCCGTGGCACTGGTTCGTTCAGTTAACGCCTAAAGACGCCACTGCGTGCCGTCCCATATAGCTCGTCCGTCTGTTCCCCCTTGCCGGTGCTCTGTTTTTTCACGTACAGGTCGCTCTTTTCTCAAAAAAAAAAAGAACATACAAATTACTCGTTCCCGAACCTCGCCTCAGTGAACAAAGTTGACCTTTCACTGCATGATAGTTGACATTCAAAAATATTCACAAAATTTGAAAAACAAATATATAGATGTTGAAAAAGCTCACGGAAATAATTTTGTTTTGTCAATTTAGAAAAGTTCAGAAAATATCAAATTAGTTCAAAATTTGAAGAAAGATTGAAAACATGAAAGAAGATCATGATTTTTAGAAAAGTTCTTCGATTTTGATAAAAAAATCACAATCTTCAAAAAAGATCATCCAATTCGAATTTTTCAATGAATTTTACGAAAATTCATTGACTTTTGAAATAATTTCACATAATATGAAAGAAGTTCAACAATTTCGGAAAATGTTCGTCCAATGAAAAACTTAGAAATTTTAAAAATTACATCGATACGGATTTGAAAAAATTTCATCTATTTTTGAAAATGTTCATGACTTTGAAAAGTTCATGGATTTTTGGAAAAAGCATTCGAAAACAGTTCGTCAATTTTTGAAAATAATCAGTAATTTTCGAAAACATCATTCACATATTTGAAGAAATTTCATTGATTTTTAAAAGCTCGTGGGCTTTGGGAAAAACCAGTTACCACCTTGAGAAAAAAGTTCACGAATTTGATAAAAAAATACACGTGTTTTGAAAAAATGTTCATAAATTTTGATAAAAAAATTACAAGCTTGAAGAAAAGTCCATGGACTGGAAAATTTCGCAAATTTTAAGAAAATAGATGAATTTCTAAAAAACAGAGAAAGGAAAATATGAAAAAAATTGAAGAAAAACTGACCAAAAAAACCAGAGAAATAAAACCAGAACAGGAAAAACAATGCATTTTTCTAGCTTTATTGAAGAAAAGACAAAAGTAAACAAATTGCAACAGCTAATGTGCCCTGTTGCTTACCATTGTTTATATGGTTCCTAGGGGTCTTGAGTTCGAATTAGCTTGTGTGTTTTTTATTTATTTTATTGCATATGGCTTCATCGCTCGCATCCACTCTTTTATTTTATTTTTCTAGCTCGCTGATGGAATAATAAAGTAGAAAAAACGCACGAAAAAATGGCTACCCATTTTTCACTAATTATAAATCTTCTCGAATTTGTAAAACCTTTGACTTTCCAGGAATATAATTTTTTTACCAATTTTAGAATATTAATGAATTTTTAATAATATTTGCATTCATTTTTCAAATGCTCATGATTTATAAATGGAAATGAAAAAGGCGAAATATTGAAGATGAAGAAATAATGGGTGGAAAAGAGATAAAAATGAAAAAGGGAAATAAAACAAAGAAACCCGACTTAGAAGCACATGAAAACCTTGTAGAACCTTTCTAAAATCAAGAAAATATGCCCCGTACACGGGCCAACCCATTTATGGCCAGGTTGAACCTAACAGTATTCTTGGATGGCTAGGAGGACACTGGTATCCCTGGCCCATCAGTGCTCAATTCCTGGTGCTCGCATTTATTCCTATATTTATTTCAGGATTTAGGGCGATATGCTTTCAGTGGAAGGAGGCGTTCCCGTCAATGATGAGGCGCCTAAGATGACTTCGTAAATTTTAGGATGATATGCCAGCTCAGTCTCTCGAAGGTATAGGGATAGGGTGTGGTTGTTTGCGTTCATAGGCGTGAGTTTATGCTTGTATATATGAGCGCTTACATTTGTACTGTGTTAAAATAAAAAGATAAGTTTGGTTTGCATATTTCTCCGTGCAGTTTAACATTTGCATATACCCGCAAAAAACTATTTGCTGATTTTGTATATATTTTCCATTTAATGGCCATCCTTATTCTTGTGAAGCAGTGCAGCTACAGAAATAGACATATGTCTATATTTATCCTACCCTACATGTATAGGTTGCTGAAATGTGTACTGTCTTCATGAGGTGAATATCTGTTGCCACCGGAGCACCTCATATTAGGTGCTCCTAGTTTTCAAAGTGCACTTTAAAATGTTTCAAAAAATTCCGAAGAAAATTGTGGACGTTAGCATCACATGAATGTGCAATCCCTAAATATTTCTGCTCAAAATTCCAAATACACATTGAGAAACAAAAAAGACTAATCCGGCATAAATGTTCTGCAGAAAATCCACCAAAAATTTCTGAAATGACACTTTGATCCACATCCCGTAGCACCAGATATTTTTCCTATCTTCATAGTTAAGATCTCCATGAAGATTAAGGACTTCAGCGCAACAAACTGACTGGATGATGATAATTTTGGAAGTTGTGGGTATGCATGTACAAACACACAAACGACTTCGATGATGATTCTACAAAGTTAGGGTATTTTTTGACAAAGAGAATATATTAATATCATGGAGATACTAATTACATCTAGACTCTACAACAGTGAAATATCCTAAAGATATTACAGATGCACACAACAGAAAGACAAGAAGATGGCAATGAAAGATCCCGCTACAATGATCAATTCCTTGTAACAGCAGGAGTCTTAATTCTCCAAAAGTGACGCCTCCAAGAAGGAAGCGTCGTCATTGCCCGATCCCAGATTTTACGTTTTCATCCTCGAGAAAATCCCCACTCTCAAAACAATGCCATCAACAAGGACACTGCCAGGCACAACAAATTAAGGCCAGACCTTGGGTTTTCATCCTGAAAACTGAGAGCAACTCCAGCCGCGCCCCCAACAAGCCCTCCCCAGGGGTTTTTGCCGCGCCGACGCTCAAAAATCCACCCAGTCACGCCCCCAGGAGCCCGTTTTCTCCGGTTTGGGCCGAAACTGGCGCCGGCGGACCCAGGCCGAACCCGGCGCGCTGGGGGTGCCCGGGGACGCCTGGACGAGCAGTTGTGGCGCGAAAGAGCCGCGGGCCAGCCGCGTCAGCGAGACGACACCTCGTCTTCCCCTAGAGCGCCCCGGTTTCCCGCGTTGAATCAATGGCAAGGCTGCCGCCGATCAGCCTTCCTATTGATTCCTCACGAGCGGCGCGTCACGGGCGGAGCAGCGACGCATCCCCTCCCGCCACGCGTACACATGGCGTGGACTATAAAACCCGCCGCTCCCCCTCACCGCTGGCCACACCAGCCCGAGCCCAAACCAGCCGCCGCCGAGCTCTGCTCTCTCCCGTGTCCGCCGCCGAGCTCTGCTATCTTCCCCGTCCTCCCCTTCCCTTCCCTCTCCAGCAATGGACGAACGCTTCCCCGGCGACGCCGCAAGGGCCAACGGCTTCGGCCACTGCTCGCTACAGGAGTGCGAGGCGTGGCTCCTGTTCGATGCCAACATCCCGGTGCCGCCGGACATGCGCGCCGGGCCAACGGGGTGAAGGCTCAGCAACGGCGGCGTCCCCACCCCCCCCCCGGTGCCCGACGTCGACGTGCGCCCCGACATCTTCGCCGCCGAGGTCGACCGCGTGCGGTCGTCCCTGACGGAGGAGCAGCACGCCCTCCCCCAGTACACCGCCGACAATCACGCGGCATGGGCGGACTACTTCCAGCGGCGGCAGGCGCATCGGCTGGCGTCCACGAACGGGGCGCCGGTGGTGGGCGGCATCAAGAACAGTGACGGCCGCCGCGTCTGGTGGGGTGTGTTGGGGAACGTAGTAATTTCAAAAAATTTCCTACGCACACGCAAGATCATTGTGATGCATAGCAACGAGAGGGGAGAGTGTTATCTACGTACCCTCGTAGACCGAAGCGGAAGCGTTGACACAACGTAGAGGAAGTAGTCGTACGTCTTCCGATCCAAGCACCGTTACTCCGGCACCTCCGAGTTCTTAGCACACATACAGCTCGATGACGCTCCCCGGGCTCCGATCCAGCAAAGCTTCGGGGTTGAGTTCCGTCAGCACAACGGCGTGGTGACGATGATGATGTTCTACCGACGCAGAGCTTCGCCTAAGCACTACAACGATATGACCGAGGTGGTATATGGTGGAGGGGGGCACCGCACACGGCTAAAGAACGATCACGAGGATCAACTTGTGTCTCATTAAGTAGATATACCCATATCTGCTTAAGTCATCTGTGAAAGTGAGAAAATAACGATATCCGCCACGAGCCTCAATATTCATCGGACCACATACATCGGTATGTATGATTTCCAACAAATCTGTTGCTCTCTCCATAGTACCGGAGAACGGTGTTTTAGTCATCTTGCCCATGAGGCACGGTTCGCAAGTACCAAGTGATTCATAATCAAGTGGTTCCAAAAGTCCATCAGTATGGAGTTTCTTCATGCGTTTTATACCGATATGACCTAAACGGCAGTGCCACAAATAAGTTGCACTATCATTATCAACTCTGCATCTTTTGGCTTCAACATTATGAATATGTGTGTTACTACTATCGAGATTCATAAAAAATAGACCACTCTTCAAAGGTGCATGACCATAAAAGATATTACTCATATAAATAGAACAACCATTATTCTCTGATTTAAATGAATAACCGTCTCGCATTAAACAAGATCCAGATATAATGTTCATACTCAACGCTGGCACCAAATAACAATTATTTAGGTCTAATATTAATCCCGAAGGTAGATGTAGAGGTAGTGTGCCGACCGCGATCACATCGACTTTGGAACCGTTTCCCACGCGCATCGTCACCTCGTCCTTTGCCAATGTTCGCTTAATCCGTAGTCTCTATTTCGAGTTGCAAATATTAGCAACAGAACCAGTATCAAATACCCAGGTGCTACTGCGAGCTCTAGTAAGGTACACATCAATAACATGTATATCACATATACCTTTGTTCACCTTGCCATCCTTCTTATCCACCAAATACTTGGGGCAGTTCCACTTCCAGTGACCAGTCTGCTTGCAGTAGAAGCACTCAGTTTCAGGCTTAGGTCCAGACTTGGGTTTCTTCTCCTGAGCAGCAACTTGCTTGCCGTTCTTCTTGAAGTTCCCCTTCTTCTTCCCTTTGCCCTTTTTCTTGAAACTAGTGGTCTTGTTGACCATCAACACTTGATGCTCCTTTTTGATTTCTACCTCCGCAGCTTTCAGCATTGCGAAGAGCTCGGGAATAGTCTTATTCATCCCTTGCATATTATAGTTCATCACGAAGCTCTTGTAGCTTGGTGGCAGTGATTGGAGAATTCTGTCAATGACGCAATCATCTAGAAGATTAACTCCCATCTGAATCAAGTGATTATTATACCCAGACATTTTGAGTATATGCTCACTGACAGAACTGTTATCCTCCATCTTGCAGCTATAGAACTTATTGGAGACTTCATATCTCTCAATCCGGGCATTTGCTTGAAATATTAACTTCAACTCCTGGAACATCTCATATGCTCCATGACGTTCAAAACGTCGTTGAAGTCCCGATTCTAAGCCGTAAAGCATGGCACACTGAACTATCGAGTAGTCATCATCTTTGCTCTGCCAGACGTTCATAACATCTGGTGTTGCTCCAGCAGCAGGCCTGGCACCCAGCGGTGCTTCCAGGACGTAATTCTTCTGTGCAGCAATGAGGATAATCCTCAAGTTACGGACCCAGTCCGTGTAATTGCTACCATCATCTTTCAACTTTGCTTTCTTAAGGAACGCATTAAAATTCAACGGAACAACAGCACGGGCCATCTATCCACAATCAAACATACATAAGCAAGATACTATCAGGTAGTTCATGATAAATTTAAGTTCAATTAATCAAATTACTTAAGAACTCCCACTTAGATAGACATCCCTCTAATCCTCTAAGTGATCACGTGATCCAAATCAACTAAACCATAACCGATCATCACATGAATGGAGTAGTTTTCAATGGTGAACATCGCTATGTTGATCATATCTACTATATGATTCACGCTCGACCTTTCGGTCTCCGTGTTCCGAGGCCATATCTGCATATGCTAGGCTCGTCAAGTTTAACCTGAGTATTCTGCGTGTGCAAAACTGGCTTGCACCCGTTGTAGATGGACGTAGAGCTTATCACACCCGATCATCATGTGGTGTCTGGGCACGACGAACTTTGGCAACGGTGCATACTCAGGGAGAACACTTTTATCTTGATAATTTAGTGAGAGATCATCTTATAATGCTACCGTCAATCAAAGCAAGATAAGATGCATAAAAGATAAACATCACATGCAATCAATATAAGTGATATGATATGGCCATCATCATCGTGTGCTTGTGATCTCCATCTCCGAAGCACCGTCATGATCACCATCGTCACCGGCGCGAAACCTTGATCTCCATCGTAGCATCGTTGTCGTCTCGCCAATCTTATGCTTCCACGACTATCGCTACCGCTTAGTGATAAAGTAAAGCATTACATCGCGATTGCATTGCATACAATAAAGCGACAACCATATGGCTCCTGCCAGTTGCCGATAACTCGGTTACAAAACATGATCATCTCATACAATAAAATTTAGCATCATGTCTTGACCATATCACATCACAACATGCCCTGCAAAAACAAGTTAGACGTCTTCTACTTTGTTGTTGCAAGTTTTACGTGGCTGCTACGGGCTTAAGCAAGAACCAATCTTACCTACGCATCAAAACCACAACGATAGTTTGTCAAGTTGATGTCGTTTTAACCTTCGCAAGGACTGGGCGTAGCCACACTTGGTTCAACTAAAGTTGGAGAAACAGTCACCCGCAAGCCACCTTTGTGCAAAGCACGTCGGGAGAACCGGTCTCGCGTAAGCGTACGCGTAATGTCGGTCCGGGCCGCTTCATCCAACAATACCGCCGAACCAAAGTATGACATGCTGGTAGGTAGTATGACTTATATCGCCCACAACTCACTTGTGTTCTACTCGTGCATATAACATCAAACCATAAAACCTAGGCTCGGATGCCACTATCGGGGAACGTAGTAATTTCAAAATTTTCCTACGCACACGCAAGATCATGGTGATGCATAGCAACGAGAGGGGAGAGTGTTGTCTACGTACCCTCGTAGACCGACGCGGAAGCGTTGACGCAACGTAGAGGAAGTAGTCATACGTCTTCCCGATCCGACCGATCCAAGCACCGTTACTCCGGCACCTCCGAGTTCTTAGCACACGTACAGCTCGATGACGCTCCTCGGGCTCCGATCTAGCAAAGCTTCGGGGTTGAGTTCCGTCAGCACAACGGCGTGGTGACGATGATGATGTTCTACCGACGCAGAGCTTCGCCTAAGCACTACAACGATATGACCGAGGTGGTATATGGTGGAGGGGGGAACCGCACACGGCTAAGGAATGATCACGAGGATCAACTTGTGTGTTCTAGGGTGCCCCCCTGCCCCCGTATATAAAGGAGCAAGGGGGAGGCCGGCCGGCCCTATAGGGCGCGCCAAAGGGAGGGGGAGTCCTCCTCCTAGTGGGAGTAGGACCCCCCTTTCCTAGTCCAACTAGGAAACAAGAGGGGGAAGGAAAGAGAGGGAGAGGGAGAGGGAAAGAGGGGCCGCGCCCCCCTCCCTACTCCAATTCGGACTCACCATGAGGGGGGGGGGGGCGCCACCTCCTGGGCTGCTGCCCTCTCTCTCCCCTCAGGCCCAATAAGGCCCATTACTTCCCCGGGGGGTTCCGGTAACCCCTCCGGGACTCCGGTTTTATCCGAAATCACCCGGAACACTTCCGGTGTCCAAATATAGTCGTCCAATATATCGATTTTTATGTCTCGACCATTTCGAGACTCCTCGTCATGTCCGTGATCACATCCGGGACTCCGAACTAACTTCGGTACATCAAAATGCATAAACTCATAATAACTGTCATCGTAACGTTAAGCGTGCGGACCCTACGGTTCGAGAACAATGTAGACATGACTGAGACAAATCTCCGGTCAATAACCAACAGCGGGACCTGGATGCCCATATTGGCTCCTACATATTCTACGAAGATCTTTATCGGTCAGACCGCATAACAACATACGTTGTTCCCTTTGTCATCGGTATGTTACTTGCCCGAGATTCGATCGTCGGTATCCAATACCTAGTTCAATCTCGTTACCGGCAAGTCTCTTTACTCGTTCTGTAATGCATCATCCCGCAACTAACTCATTAGTTGCAATGCTTGCAAGGCTTATGTGATGTGCATTACCGAGAGGGCCCAGAGATACCTCTCCGACAATCGGAGTGACAAATCCTAATCTCGAAATACGCCAACCCAACATGTACCTTTGGAGACACCTGTAGAGCACCTTTATAATCACCCATTTACGTTGTGACGTTTGGTAGCACACAAAGTGTTCCTCCGGCAAACGGGAGTTGCATAATCTCATAGTCATAGGAACATGTATAAGTCATGAAGAAAGCAATAGCAACATACTAAACGATCGGGTGCTAAGCTAATGGAATGGGTCATGTCAATCAGATCATTCAACTAATGATGTGATCCCATTAATCAAATAACAACTCTTTGTCCATGGTTAGGAAACATAACCATCTTTGATTAACGAGCTAGTCAAGTAGAGGCATACTAGTGACACTCTGTTTGTCTATGTATTCACACATGTATTATGTTTCCGGTTAATACAATTCTAGCATGAATAATAAACATTTATCATGATATAAGAAAATAAATAATAACTTTATTATTGCCTCTAGGGCATATTTCCTTCAGGGTGTCCCCGGCCGCACACTGCACGAGGTGATGGAGTTCCTCGAGGGCGGCAATAACCCGCTGCTGGCATACCCTACCGCGGCAGCCGCCCCCCCCCCACCCCGCCGGAGCGCCGGGCCGTGGGTGCCCAGGAGGTTCGGCTCCTCCTCCTCTTCCTCCTCCTCCTGCTCCTCCTCCCACTCTTTTGGCTCGCCGGCGCTCTTCGGTGTCAAGGCCGATCCTGCGGCGGAGATGCCGCTCGGTCGGTGCACCCGCAGCGCCGGCATCGTCATCAAAGAGGGCGGCCGGCGCACCTCCTCCTCGGCTCCTCCGCGCTTCGTCAAGACAAAGACGGAGCCGGGGATCGCCGCCGTCAAGCCGGAGCAGGTGCTCCCCGTCGTGAAGACGGAGCCCGGGCTCGCCGACGGCGTCAAGGAGGAGGAGCTCGACGACGAAGCGGCCCTCAAATGGGCGCGCGATAACTGGGCGTGCCGGACATGGAGCGCCAGCGCGCCGTCTACGTGCGGTTTGAAGCTCGACACAGTGGCCGGGACGAGGGAGGCATCGTCGTCCTCGACAACAGCGACGACGACGACGCGCCGCCGCCACCGGTCCGCCATGGAGACCCCGGGCAGTGGTCCAGTAGGGGCGGCCGCACCATCAAGAAGGCGAAGGTCGACGACGACGACGAGGACGGCGGTGACTTCGCCACGCTCAACGACTTCTTTGCCCCGTTGATGTCTTTTTTTATAATTTATGTAACGCCGAACATGTTGAATATGAATGTCAAGTTTGCCGAATTTAGCCGAACTTTGCCGAATTCAGATTTTTTAATAAAAAAATGCGTCTGGGGCGACCCTGGGGCGAGTGGCTGGGAACCCACTCCCCCCCGCACCGATTTTAGTGCCGGCTCCGGCCCACGGGGAGCGTAAAATCTCTGCCTGGGGGGCCAACGGCTGGAGATGCCCTAAGACTCTGTGCTCTTCTTATGTTGCCGCCCCACTTGTCGATGCCGTTGCTACGAGTCACGAATGACAAAGCAAAGTCCTCATTGGCGCGAAGACTCGATCCGCCATTACTAGGCCTCAGACCTCAGCGACCATGATGTTCTCCGCCAGTGTCTTCACTATGGAAATTGAAATACCGACATATCCCATAAAGTCAACAGACAACAATGCTTCGCATCATGCTCTCCTAAAGCCAAACAGGCTGAAATAGGGGCGCACACGACCAAATCCCGTCCGATCCAGCAGTCAACATGCGTCAAGCACCCAATGGAGATCTTCGTCGGAGCCTTCCGGAACTCGTCAATGGCTAGATCCATGAGGGGCCGACATCAAGCAGAACACAGTTTTGGCGCCACAAGAACCCTAGGACCGACTGCATTATTCAAGCAACACCAGAAGGCCCCCACGCCGTCGGCCAAAACAATGGAGGAGAAGGCAACTGCGGCGCAGCCTGTGCAGATGCGCCACTCGCCCCTACCTCACCACTCTAGCACGCCAGGCCACGGCAACCAGTGCCATGATCTCGTGGCGACAACCGAAGGGTAGCGGTGAGGCGACGACCAAGGGTTTCTGAAAGATCCCCCAAATCCATGCATCCCCACTATCAGATCATCATCACGGGAGATCAGCATCGCCACCCCAACGTAGGGGTGCCTCCCTAGTCGCCACACATCGACAACCGCCACCGCCGCTCCAGCAGCTCTCGTGATTGCGTCCGATGCACCACCAGCCCCAGCCCCCTTCGGCAGCTAGGCCCACAGCCATCGGCAAGGCTGGCGGCAACGACATTGAGGGGAGCCAGAGAAGGGAGGGCTTCTAGCGGCGCGAGGGTTTCGCCACTGGTGTCACCCCAGAGAGTAGTAATCATACATTAAGATATATTCGTTAACGAGATTCATCAAAATGGCTACACGTTCAAGGCATGACTACCAATGTAGTACAGACTGAGCTCTTGGGCCATTAGACAACGCTCGGACTACCGTGTCATGGCTTGTCCTATCGAGCCTGCCACGGGCCTGGATCGTCCCTCTCGTATTCTCTATTTTGCCTACAATTTAGTTCTATTCTATTTCGTTACCCTGCAGTGGTGCCCTTATATAGTAGGTATGGACTCTAACATGCAGGTAACCCACCGCTAATTACAAATCCAAATATAGAAGAACTCATACACCAAATATTCGACACATGTTTCTAACACTCCACATTGGCAAATATGGCATCACCACATTGGCATGAATCTCTGTGTTACATTCGACTTGAACCACTATTCATGTTACACTAGATCATTAATGGCACGCGTAGCGGCGCCCGTCTAGTTTGGCTCTATAATTTTAGGGATAGGAAGCAATCTATATATAATTGTTTACAATGCTTTGGAGGGGTGTTGTGCTTTTTTCTTGCCTCTCGTGCTTGTCTCCTTCATTTTACAAATCATGGTATGTAATTGAAGAGAGGAATCCTACTGGATTGCAAGAAAGCAGTGTGTTGATCTTTTTTCTTAGGTTTGATGGACTTGTAGCCGGTTCATGTTTGGGTCTCAACTCTCAAGTGTATGAGTCTCTAGGATGGTTGATGGATAGTTGGATACATGTCCCTTGTTTTTGGCTGAAACAGGGTTCGACCGTTAAATTACACCGCGGTCTGTCCATTAGCAAAGTGAAGTATTCCATCAGATACATGTCACTATTGAATTTAACTCGCTGTGACTTGGAGGCATGGGACGACCATTTCCCCTCCATCGCTAGACATGTCTGCTGGTCACCGAATCATGCGGCTTTGATGCCAAATGCGGGCCAGAACTCGTGCCCCCCCCCCCCCCCCCCCCCCCCATACACACACGAGACAATTGTTTTGCGCTATGAGGAACATAAAATTTAATTAGCTGTCAGCCATGTCACGATACGTCTAGCAAATAAACTCTGAGTATGTAAACAGGACTTCGGGTTGGATCGAGGTCTTAATTAAAAAAGTCTCCAATTTGGTGGATTGATGGAGCCTTCACGTTACAACACTACCTGTCTAGATATATTACCACCGCCAGTTGTGGGACAGATTAATACAGGTCCTAGTTAAGAAACTCATCGATATGATGAGCCGATCGATGAACCGTTTGTTCCGGTTAACCTAACGTGAACCAGCTGGCCAATACCGCGCACCGTTACATGGGGTTCTGTTTGTAGCTTTGATCAAGATTAGTTAGCCTATAAATTAAATGTCATAATCAGAGTGGTAAACAATATTGTAGCAGAAAAATCAGGGCTACACGTAACGTGCATAATTAGTAGGGGCAGAAGAGAGTCATTGCTCAGTTTACAACTGGGTCAGCACAAATAAGAACGCTTAGCTATTCCTAGCCATGCGAAGACTTGGGGATGGAGCGAGGCCAACCATAGTAACTAATTAACGGGAGCCTGCAGGTCAGAACATGATATAGACATTAACTTATTGTTGATCGGGAAAAGCTAATTGGCGATCGTTTGCTGGGAAAGTATGGCATTTCAAATGTTCTACAGCAGTTTTAGTTGTATTGGGGTGACAGTTTGTTTAGAACAGCATGTCATTTTCTAGGAGGATGGTAGATTTCTTAAAGAACAACATAGGATTTTCTGGGAGGATGGCAGTTTTGAGCCTTACTTCCAGAAAATATCGTGCTCTTCTAAGAAAACTGCCAGCTCCTGACCAACTAAAACTACCACCAAAAAATTTGTAGATGAAGCCTTGTTAATTGGCATCAAATTGGCTACCAAAAGGAAGTGCGCTGTGCACAACCTACATGTTTCCATATAATTGACTTGTTTTTTGTGATTGGTTTCCAACTAATTGCTCATGAATGCCACCTCCGATTTACAAGTGCGTAGCAGATCAATGGGCTTCACCAATATTTGCCAATCCACTGTATCGGCACTGTGAGACCGCAATGCAGGAGTATCATCGAACTCTGAGTGTATGCTAACTGAGACATTGTTGACCGAGACATGGCCAGACCTAGCTACAGCTAAGAGAAGACTTGGGGATCCATCGAGTCTTGCTAATTAACTTAGGAAGCCTGCAGGTCCGAACGTGATTGACATTGTTAAATGCCAGGTACCAGACGTTTGATTCCACGGAGTTCCTAATTAAGAAACTAATCAATCTGTCGAGCCATTTGTTCACGCTAACCAAATTGTAAGTGTCGTTACACTGGGTTGGGTCGGTACCATTGATCGCCATTAGTTTGTATTACTTCCGTCTCAAACAGTTTGTTTTAGATTTATCTAGATACGATGTGTCTAGAATTAACACATGTCTACATCTCTAGTTTTTTTTAGATTTGTCTACATCCGTATCTAGACAAAGTTAAGACGATCTTTTTGAGACGGAGGTAAACAATAGTAGCAGCAAAATATCTCGGGGCTGCACGTAACAATTAGTAGGTGCAGAGAAGACAGTAATGGCTCAGTTGACAACTGGATGAGCAAAAACATAAACAGACATGCAGGAGTAAATGAGGGAGGCCTCCCTCACCTCCGTTCGTGTTGCATTCACTTTTTAATTATTTTTTGCGTCTCGTGACAAGTATAACGCACGTGCAAGATATATATTAACCACTTTTTTTCTGATTTTCCACGTTGGCGATATGTTTTAGGTCACTACATATTATTCACGCGTCCAGCGGCGACATTTTGTCACGGCAATCACATTTTGAAAGGGGTCAAAACCGTAGTAAAGACGCGTTGCTGCGGCTGAGAGGGAGGTGTGCTAAACGTGTTGAAGTCCTGTCCGTAGAGCATGATATGCAGGAAATGTTGGCAAAGGAGCATCTCTGGAAGCGTGATAGGCAGGACACGTCGGCAAGGTCTTTTAGAGACCCAAAATCCCACATGCTCAGAAGGGACCCTGTCAGGGCGCTGTTAGATATTCCAAACTCCCCATGTGACACGTATGATGTTTGGAGTTCCGTCCTAGACTTCTACGTGAGTTAGTACTACAAGGAGTCCTACTCGGCGAGTTGTCACTAGTAGAAAAGGGGGCAAAGGTTCAGGCTGGGTAAGCCCATTAGTCCCGGTTCAGTCCAGAACCGGGACCAATGGGTGCATTGGATCCGGTTCGTGAGCCCAGGGGGCCGCCCGGGCCACGTGGGCCATTGGTCCCGGTTCGTCTGGACCTATTAGTCCCGGTTGGTAGGACGAACCGGGTCCAATGGGCCTCGCTCCTAGCCCACCACCACTGGTCCCGGTAGGTGGCATGAACTGGGATCAATAGGTCCCCTTTAGTCCCGGTTCATGCCACCAACCGGGACTAAATGGTCGGTCCTCGTTGCGATTCACAGTTTAGTCCCACCTCGCCAACCGAAGGGCGCCCACACTGGTTTATAAGCCCGTCCCTCTCTGCCTTGTTGAGCTCCTCTCAAAATGAAAATAGATGCCCCTATACAGGAAATTTGATCTAAATTCATAATGAATTTCTCTGAAATTCATAGAAATTGATTATGAATTTAGGTTGAATTTTCTCTATAGGCGCATCTATGTTCATTTTTTTAGTAAAGTTAATCACAAACTTGAGATTCACACAAATTTCAAAGAATTCAAATTTTAACTATTCTAATTTGAAAACTAATGGCACTAATAGAAAGTTTATAATTTTTGGTATCTCTGTGCAGAAAGATTGTACATAGTAAATATAATACACAGAGTGTTTTCAAATTTGAAAACTAATGGCATTAACAAAAAGTTTATAATTTGAGATTTGTTAGAGATAGGTATAAAAGATAAGTAAACATGTAAAATAAGGTAAAGATAAATAAATTGCAGCAAGGTATTGATTCACACAAATTTCAAAGAATTCAAATTTTGACTATTCTAATTTGAAAACTAATGGCACTAACAGAAAGTTTATAATTTTTGGTATCTCTGTGCAGAAAGATTGTACATAGTAATATAATACACAAAGTGTTTTCAAATTTGAAAACTAATGGCATTAACAAAAGGTTTATAATTGAGATCTGTTAGAGATAGGTATAAAAGATAAGTAAACATGTAAAATAAGGTAAAGATAAATAAATTGCAGCAAGGTATTTTTGAGTTTTTGATTTTATAGATCCTAAAATAATATGATAGAAAATAGACCCCGGGGCCATAGGTTTTACTAGAGGCTTCTCTTGAAAGAAACATACGGTGGGTGAACAAATTATTGTTGAGCAATTGGTAGAAAAGCGCATAGCTATAACGATATCCAAGGCAATGATCATGGATATAGGCTCAACAATAATTTAACTGACTCCATGTAACCCTAGATCCCCCCCCCCCCCCCCCCGCATGTCTATATAAACCGGAGGTGTTAGTCCGAAAAGGAGATACTCATTACCATAGTCATACAGGCTAGACTTCTAGGGTTTAGCCATTACGATCTCGTGGTAGATCAACTCTTGTAATACTCATATTCAGCAAGATCAATCAAGCAGGAAGTAGGGTATTACCTCCATAAAGAGGGCCCGAACCTGGGTAAACATCGTGTCCCTCGTCTCCTGTTACCATCGATCTTAGACGCACAGTTCGGGGCCCCCTACTCGAGATCCGCCGGTTTTGACACCGACTATGGTGCTTTCATTAAGAGATCCACTGTGCCGTCGACGAAAGGCTCGATGGCTCGCCTTGTCCTTAAAGACAACATCACCTCCGGGGGAGCTCTGGCCCCAGGCCAAACTCTCCGGCTGGGCGGCTTTACTATGATCGCTTGTTCGGCCGTTGAGCCGACGATGACCTCTTGGGCCATCGAAAATCCCCTTCGCATCAACTCCGAGCACTCCAAGCAGATGGATCCGGCAGAGTTTTCGTCTTTGAACTAACTCCTAGATCGCATCGCCGCTTTGGGCCAGATTCCTCCTTATCAAGGACAAGATAAAAGATTGCCATGACGAGAACGCAATATCAGCGTTCTACAAAAATTGCGCGGACAAGATAAAAGATTGCCACTAACAGAAAGTTTATAGTTTTTGGTATCTCTGTGGAGAAAGATTGTAGATAGTAAATATAATACACAAAGTGTTTTCAAATTTGAAAACTAATGGCATTAACAAAAAGTTTATAATTTTTCTAAAACTAAAAGCATAAAGAATTAAAAAATAAAGCAAAAAACAAAAGAAAATAAATAATGCAGAAAACAAAACAAAAAATCTGGAAAAAAATACTTATATTAACAATAAGTATTTTGTTATAAATAGAAACAAAATAAAATAAATAATGCAACAAAGAAAACAAAAAAAGTGTTTTCAAATTTGAAAAGTAATGGCATTAACAAAAAGTTTATAATTTTTCTAAAACTAAAAGCATAAAGAATTAAAAAATATAGCAAAAAACAAAAGAAAATAAATAGTGCAGAAAACAAAACAAAAAATCTGGAAAAAAAAATTATATTAACAATAAGTATTTTGTTATAAATATAAAAACAAAATAATATAAATAAAGCAACAAAGAAAACAAAAAAAAGTGTTTTTAAATTTGAAAAGTAATGGCATTAACAAAAAATTTATAATTTTTCTAAAACTAAAAGCATAAAGAATTATAAAATAAAGCAAAAAAAAAAGAAAATAAATAATGCAGAAAACAAAACAAAAAATCTGGAAAAAAATACTTATATTAACAATAAGTATTTTGTTATAAATAGAAACAAAATAAAATAAATAAAGCAACAAAGAAAACAAAAAAAGTGTTTTCAAATTTGAAAAGTAATGGCATTAACAAAAAGTTTATAATTTTTCTAAAACTAAAAGCATAAACAATTTAAAAATAAAGCAAAAAACAAAAGAAAATAAATAATGCAGAAAACAAAACAAAAAAATTGGAAAAAAATAGCAACAATATGTATTTTGTTGTAAGTAGAAACAAAATAAAATAAATAAAGCAACAAAGAAAAAAAAAGGTGCCACCTACTTGGCCCCTACGGCCTGAATACGACTAGAAACCGTACCATGGGCCAGGATTCAGGCCCGCAGGAGGCCCAGTAGGCCCACAGGCACATCGCACAGGGTTAGGCCCGAAAGCCTGCATTTGAGAGGAGCTCGAGAGGGAAGGCGCAGCAGCGCTTATAAACCACTCTCGAGCTCCCTCAGCTAGCGAGGTGGGACTAAAGATTTGGCGCGGGGCAGCACAAGGCCTTTGGTCACGGTTCGTACCACCAACCGGGACTAAAGGGTGCTTTAGTCCCGGTTCGTGGCACCAACCGGGACCAATGCCCCCCTTTAGTCCCGGCTGGTGGCACCAACCGGGACCAAAGGCCGTCGCTTCCCGCCCTTTGGGCTGCCGAAAAGTGGCCTTTGGTCCCGGTTGGTGGCACCACCCGGGACTAAAGGTCGCATTCATCCCGGTTTCTGTCACGAACCGGAACCAATGCTTCGTCTATATAAGTAGCACTTGTGAAATTTTTCATTCAGTTCATCTTCCCCGCCCGACGACGCCGCCAGGCTGCCCCTCTGCGCCTCGCCGTCGCCCCTGCCTACGACGCCGTCCCGCGCCGCCCAGACGCCGTCGCCGCCCTGTGCCCCCCTGCCTCCTCACCGCCCGTCGCCGTGCCCCTCAACGTCGCCGTCGCCGCCCCCTGCCTCCTCATCGCCCGTCGCCGTCTCCACGCCTCTCACCGTCGCCGCTGCCGTGCCCCTCACCGTCGCCCCCTTGTCCTGCCTCCTCGTCGATCGCCGCCCCGTTGCGCAGTGAGCTCCATATATGAATTTCCTAATTTAGATGTGTAGTTAATTTAGATGCGTAGTTTAGATGTATAGTTAATTGAGTTGTTGTAATTTGTTCATAAATGAATTATATGCAAAAGTTAGAATTTTCTTCTGTTCATACATTTTTTTGGTGATATTATTGTTGCATATGCAAATGTTTGTGTGTTCATATATATGCAAAGAATATGTCAATTTTTTCATACTATTTTTATGATTTTTTTCTGTTGTAATTTTGTTCATAGAATTTTTATTTTGTTCATAGATTTTTTATGATTTTTTTCTGTTGTAATTTTGTTCATAGATTTTTTATGATTTTTTTCTGTTGTAATTTTGTTCATAGATTTTTTATGATTTTTTTCTGTTGTAATTTTGTTCATAGAATTTTTATGATTTTTTTTTGTTCATAGAATTTTCTTTGTCAATTTACGTATATGTTCATATTGTGTAGGAATCTGAAAATTATGTATGATCAAAGTCATTTATGTATATGTTCATATTTAGAAGAAAAAGAAGGAGAGAAAAAAGAAAAATAAGAAGAGGAAGAAGGAGAAGAAGAAGAAGAATAAGAAGAAGAGGAGAGGAAGAAGAGGAGAAATAAATAAGAAGATGAAAAAGAAGAAAAAAAAGAGGAGAAGAAGAAGGTAATAGAGGAGAAGTTTCTTCTTCTTCTCCTCTATTCCTTCTTCTCCTCCTCTTTTTTTCTTTTTTTTCTTTGATATCCTCCTCTATTCCTTTCTTCTTCTCCTCTTTTTTTTCTTCTTCTTCCTCTTCTTATTTTTGTTATCGGGTATGTCGTTGTCGATATACCCCCCTCCCCGATAACTTTTAGTAATTAGTACTACTTAGAAAGTGTTTAATGGAATTAGTTAGAACTAGGTAAAGTTGTTTTTTTAGTAAGTACTACTTTATTCTATTTATAGTAAGTGCTTAGTAGTTGAACTAGTTGATTTAATAAAACTGGTTTATTTTACTATAGAAGTAGTTTATTTTTAGCAAGAAAATTAATAGAACTAGTTTATTTTTTTAGTTAAAGCAATTATTCCCGCATCGACGTGGACGATGCCTATCCCGCATCCTCGTCGTCGAGTCGGCGGAGGACGACACCTGCTTGACCAGCTGGGCCATGTCCGGGACCGGGCTCCGCCGGGGTGGTACTGGGAGGCGCTACCTTCCGGGGGGCGTAGCTTGGTGAGGAGCCAGCCCGTCGTTGACCCGATCCTTGTTTGGTGGCGGTCGCGTGGGCCAGTGACGGTGCCGAGGCTTCTGGACACCGCGGAGGTGGTACGTCACCGTGTCAGCGAGGACGACCAGCATGTCCGTCGCTACATGGTTGCGTTGGAGGGCAGGTTCGAGAATACCTGGCAGGTTCTTCAGGGATCTCACTGGAGCTATGATCCTGTAATGGTTCCTTCCCTTTGGGTGTCCACCGCCCGCGCCGATACCCGTCGGGCGCTACGGTTCTAGCTGTACTGGTGATATGTATGATAGTATTCGACCTGTATTAGTGATAATATTCGACGATGTACGGACACATGGAGATGATGTAGTTTTTCTTATAATTGAATGCATCCTAATTTGAATACTACTTTATTTTGCGATTTGATTTTTCTTATTGAATGCTCAAATTGGAGAGCACTATGCAAGGCATATGCATATGATTACTTGAATAATAATGATCTAATTTAGTTTTTGTAGTACATATATATATATATTTAATTGTACATGTTTAATCTTTGAATTATGAACGTAGGAAATGTCATCATCGGACGACGGAAGTCTCCCGGGGGAGTGCGACTCGTGCCACGACGATCGAGGTCTGTGCGACAGGCCTCACCTGGACGATGATCGGCGCTTCAGCATTAAGCTCGAGGAGACCTTCGAAGTTGAAACGGTACGCAACGACGACAAGTGTTTTTCTCATAATTAAGCATGACTTCAACTATTTCAACGTGTAATTTTCATCTTTTACAATTCGAGTATAGTTTATCCCATGCCATGCAAGACCCTATGTCTTGGAGAGGATGGATTTTGAAGACCATGAAAATTTTGAAACGAAGAAAATTCACCTAAGGACCCATCATGATGTGGATTTTGAAGTAAAGCTGTATAATGCTGAGAGCGTAACCCATTTTGGTTGTAAAAATTGGGAAGCATTTTGCAAATTGCATGGTTTTGATGAGGGTATGCTTGTCACCATGGATCTTGGTGATCCTGAAATCGAGCAAGACAATATGGACAATTGGGTCCTTGTTGATACGCCTCCAGTTCTACCGCTATGTGAGTTTCTCAAACATAGTTAATTATTAACTAATTTATATTGTTCATTTCAAAATAGTTGACAGCTTATTTCCATTGACAGCTTATTTTGAAGTATCAAAGAATGTGCAGAAGATGGTAGATAGAACTTATTACACCGATGGCTCTGAGTTAACTTACAAGGAGAAAAATCATCTGGTTGGATTTTGTAATGATCTTGAGAATTACAATATTTACAATCGAACTCCTCAACATTATGGTCAATACGTGCCACTAGTGCACGTTTTGAACTACGGTAACTACTATGGAGATACCCTAGTAAGATTTTTTACTATTACGACATACGTGCATCTTTTGCATACTTCTATATAAAACTAGTACTTCATTGCTAACTATGAAGTTATTACTATGTTTTTCAATAGATAATCCCAGAGGATTGTGTGCCTCATCTGATGTATGAGCATGGTCGCCTTGATGTTTTGAACATATATCCAGGTCATCCTACGAATCTCAACTGTCCATACCGGATTTCTAAAAGAAGTGGAGACATGCAAATCAGAGAATGGAAAAAATGTATGGACACTCGTAAAGAGGTTCTTGGACGCAAAAGGAAGCGCGGCGCAAGAATTGGAGATAGGATGATCTCCATTCTCCATAATGGAGAGTCAGGATCTATACTGTTTTATGCTATTTTACCTTAAAGAGGGTATTTAGGTCCTACCTAATACTGATGATCATGTGCTAAGAACAATTAAGTAGGGTTGGGTTCGATGACTATGAGGATGATGATCGTATGACTTGTTATTATAATAACGAGTAGAAGTTCTATCATGATGATTAGTAGGACTTATTA